>NC_068352.1:30605799-30661343 GCF_014633365.1 Diospyros lotus
ACGAACTGGCATCGCTGCCTTACCAAGGGTGCACCCATACACCCCGTCTTCGATAGAGGTGGCTGCTAAAATGGTAGGTAGCATGAGGGTGCATTGACACCTATGAGGTAAGACATTGCATACACACATGACATAACATTAAGACATTGCATACACACATGACATAACATTATGTACCCTTACTTAGATGGTTTATCATCTAACTTGGGTTCGCCCCTGGAACATTCAACGTTCCAGTCGGAACTTGCAGCGATGATACCGAGTTGGAAATGGGTAGTGATGCGAGACATCCAGAATTGAGGGAATGTGCCATGTTATATGAATAGTTTAAAAATTATGTACAATTGTCTTATTTTCAGAAGCTTATGTAATAACTTTGTAAATAATATTATGTCCAGTTATTCATGTATGTATTGCCATGAGCAAGTTCGATTCAGCTTCCGCTTTGTATTTATTTTATAGTGTAAACATCTTGTCTAGCACTAGATAAGGTCTTAGGGAATTTTGGAGATAAAGAAATAAAAAAAAAATATAAACCAAATTTTCTAAGGCATAACACGCCCTGAAGAGGTGGGTTGTTATAGTAGAAATTATAAGCTAAAATTCTAAAAACTAAAACAAACACTACATACCTACTTTTTTTACAACTAGAAGCTAAAAGTTACAACTTTTAAACTACAACAAACAGCCCATTAATTATTATGTTATAAGTCCGTTCATGAGTTAATATGTTAAAATATTTGAGTCCATAACCTCACATTTACTATAAAATAGACCGACTCTTGACAAAGTGTAGGCTGTGAAGCTTCGTCGGACCCATCAAGAATCCCACAAAGCTGGACATAGACACACGAGTAGAGATCTGCTGTATTCATTGGTCGTCCCTTTTCCCAAATCAATCATATAATCCATTTTTAAATAATAATTTTTTTTAAAAAGTTATAAAATTAAATACAAAAATTATAAAATCAAATATTAATACATATATAATTAATATATATGTCATTTATAATTTTTTTGATTTTATAATTTTTTAAAAAATTTATTATTATTATATTATATAAAGCTGTTGAGATGCATAGGTCCCACTAACACTTTTTCACGCCTAAACTTCATTCCTAAAGTTTTTTTTTATTTTTTTTTGTGACAAATACATTCTACACCACCAATTTCACATGGATATGTTAAACATTGTATTTAATGCACGTATTTAACACCTGCGTTAATGCCTGTGTAACTACATATGATAAAAAAGTTTACACAACTTTTTTATTTTCTTGTATACACCGTTTAATGCTTGCATTAATTTATTTTTTCCTCATGAATCTGATTTGTATCCTCAATAATTTGTGTTCCATCGAAAAACTAAATTACTAGTCTCTATATACTTTGGAAAACTCACATTCTTTAACCAATTCAAAACATTTATCAAAGCAACAACTCAACCCTATATATATATATATATGCACTCATAAAAAATACTTGGTAAATCAGAAAAAAAATACTTCGCACTGTATTTTTTTTTTTTTTTTTGTGGCAAATACATTCTACACCACCAATTTTGCATTGAACATATTAAACATTGCATTTAATGCATGCGTTAATGCCTGTGTAATTTGATATGATCAAAAAGTTTACGCAACTTTTTTATTTTTTGGTATACACCGTTTAATGCATGCATTAATTTATTTTTTCCCATGAATCTGATTTGTATCCTCAATAATTTGTGTTCCACCAAAAAACTAAATCACTGGTCTCTATATACTTTGGAAAACTCACTGTTTTTAACCAATTCAAAACATTTACCAAAGCACACATATATATATATATATGCACTTAGAAAAAATACTCAGTAACTCAGAAAAAAAAAAATACTTCAGACTATATATATATTTTTCGGTAAATACATTCTACACCACCAATTTTACATCGGACATGTTGAACATTGTATTTAATGCGCGCATTTAATGCCTGTGTTAATACTTGTGTAACTACATATGATCAAAAAGTTTATGCAACTTTTTTGTTTTTCGTATACACCGTTTAATGCCTGCGTTAATTTATTTTTTCCCATGAATTTGATTTGTATCCCCAATAATTTGTGTCCCATCGAAAAACTAAATCACTGGTCTCTATATACTTTGGAAAACTCACCGTTTTTAACCAATTCAAAACATTTACCAAAGCAACAACTCAACCCTATATATATATATATATGCACTTAGAAAAAATACTCGATAAATCAGAACAAAAAATACTTCGGACTGTATTTTTTTTTGTTTAGTGGAAAATACATTCTACACCACCGATTTCGCATTGGACACGTTAAACATTGCATTTAATGCACGCATTTAATGCCCGCGTTAATGCCTATGTAACTTCATATGATCAAAAGGTTTACGCAACTTTTTTGGTTTTTGGTATACACCGTTTAATGCCTGCATTAATTTATTTTTTCCCCATGAATCTGATTTGTATCCTCAATAATTTGTGTTCCATTGAAAAACTAAATCACTGGTCTCTATATACTTTGGAAAACTCACAGTCTTTAACCAATTCAAAACATTTACCAAAGCAACAACTCAACCCTATATATATATGCACTTAGAAAAAATACTCGGTAAATCAGAAAAAAAAAAACTTTGGACTGTATTTTTTTTTTGTGTCAAATACATTCTACACCACCGATTTCACATTGGACATGTTGAGCATTGCATTTAATGCACGCGTTTAATGTCTGTGTAACTACATATGATCAAAAAGTTTACACAACTTTTTTATTTTTCGTATACATCGTTTAATGCCTGCGTTAATTTATTTTTTCCCCATGAATATGATTTGTATCCCCTATAATTTGTGTTCCACCAAAAAACTAAATCACTGGTCTCTATATACTTTGGAAAACTCATCGTCTTTAGCTAATTCAAAACATTTACCAAAGCAACAACTCAACCCTATATATATATGCTCTTAGAAAAAATACTCAGTAAATCAGAAAAAAATTACTTCAGACTGTATTTTTTTTTTTTTGTGTGTGGAAAATACATTCTACACCACCAATTTCCCATTAGACATATTGAACATTGCATTTAATGCACGCGTTTAATGCCTGTGTAACCACATATGATCAAAAAGTTTACGCAACTTTTTTGTTTTTCATATACACCGTTTAATACCTGCATTAATTTATTTTTTCCCATGAATCTAATTTGTATCCTCAATATTTGTGTTCCTCCGAAAAACTAAATCACTGGTCTCTATATACTTTGGAAAACTCACCGTTTTTAACCAATTCAAAACATTTATCAAAGCAACAACTCAACCCTATATATATATACTCGATAAATCAGAAAAAAATACTTTGGAACTGTATTATTTTGTCTCCCGTTTCATTTCATGTTATGGCTCTTTACTTTACCTTACTGAAAGATATTAACAAAAATCGGGGAGATTGACGTATACGAGTCCGATGCGCCCGTTTCTCCCTATGGAAGGTGTGGAAAAAAACTTGAATACGTTTTTATTGACAAAAGGGTATTTTTTTGTATTCAGTCTTTGTATTTATTTATGAAAATTTTTAAATTTTTATTTCTTCTTTCTAAAATTTTTCAAATCACTAAAATTATTTGAAAACTTAATCGAGGAAAACGGACAATATTGCATAAAATGCATATCTGTTGACACAAACAAAGGAGTATACCCAGTTACCGGTCACGATTACCATCTTATTTTCAACAATGGAACTTATGTCGGAACTACAAATGACATTCATTTTCCAGCAACTATTTTCAGTTTTAAGACATTTTCGGAGATAAAGGATTTGCCTCATTCCGATCAAATACCACTGTTTGGTAAAGACACTTTCTTATATACCACTAATATCTTCAATCATTAATTTTTTGTTTTAGATGTAATTGGACACGTGGAGTTCAACAACTCAAACATGCAGAATTCCACCACGAGAAAAGGCAACAGAAATTTGAAAATCGTACTTCAAGATCTAAAGTATGTCCTACTTTCTATCCTACAAACTATAAATATATAAATTTCTTAATCAAACTAATTATTTATTAGTTATGTTCTTTATAGTAAAAATCAACTATCATGCACTCTTTGGGAGACCTACACAGATGAGATGCAACAACATCTGCAAGGTGATTGAAATGAGGTGTTGATTGTCATCGCGCAGTTTTGCAAGACCAAATAATTCAAAGGTCTGTTTCTTAAACTATTTAAGATTTTTTTAATATAATAAGAAACCCTGCAGTTTTGCAAATCCAAATATTTCAAATGTTCGTTTCCTAAACTATTTAAGATTTTTTTAATACAATAAGAAACCGTGAAATTTTGCAAGACCAAATATTTCAAAGGTCATTCCTAAATTATTTATAATTTTTTTTAATACAATAACAAACCAGAAATGAATCGATTTTGACAGTTTATACTAATACAAATAATTTATTTTTGTGCAGGAACAATTGGAATCTCAAACACGTTTAACACAAGAAAACTTTATATTAACACCAATATTCCAGAGATCGTGGAATTGAAAAACAAGTGCAATGTACAATTAGCTTTTGTTTTTAAAAAATTATGTATCAAATCAAAATTAAACCTAGACTACCATTTAATGTCTCTATGCTTAATTAAACGTTCAAGTAGATGCCTAATGAATTTCTAATAATTTCAAAATTCAGCCTATATTTTGGCCAAGAGCAATCGATGCAAATTAGTCAAATTTCAGCATCGTCTAAGCCAACTATCACCAAGAAAATTGAAACTGAAATGTTCAATGTTAGAACTCTACAGGAAATTGTTGGGAGTGATCAGGTAATTAGTTTAAATGTTAGTATTTTTTTGATTCATGCCTTAATGATTTACAATTCCATTTAATCTAAATCAGAAATTTATTTATTTGTTACATTTCTATTACAGGCATAATATGTTTGGGTGCCATGTGTGATCTCTGTAATAATTCCAGAAAGGGGATGGTATTTCATGAGTTGCAAGAAGTGTGTTCGAAAGGTTAAGGAGGAAGACGAAAAGTGTTATTGTATTCATTGTAAGGAGTACTGCAATGGAGAAATTCGTTATAAGCTTAATATTAATGTTGTGGATGGAACAGAGTGTGTTACGTTACTTCTTTGGGACACCCAGTCCCGTGAGTTGACTGGAAAAACAATTTGAGAGTTAAAAGACAAAATTGCCAAGGTAATTTATTTCACTTTTTACTAAAATATTAAAAAGTCATTTCATATGTTACTTAACATTTTTTTTTCATGTTTCATAGGACACAGTTGGAAATGATACTGACCCAAAAAAGATTCCCACGGAAATCGAGTGCATTGTTGGTCCAGAATACATTTTCAAAATAAATGTGGACCAAAAAAATGTTGACAAGCAAGATAATGTTTATACAGTGGTGAGTGTTTCAAATGATGCTGACTTAATCAAAAGATTTAAATCGACTGATCATATCATTCACATAAGCGATGATAGTGAGAATGGAAACAAGGAGACAAATACCACTGAACAGGATTTAGTTTCGGATAAAGAAGTAACGTCTCCTAACAAAACACCAAGGAAGGCTACAAAGGATATTACGAGCAAAACACAAGTCAATGAAAGTGACTGCGGTTCAATAGCGCTATCTTCTAAGGAACTGAAGAAAGTTAAATTTGAAAAGAATTAAGTTGTTATATTATTATTACTTCGACCTTTTTAATATTTTCTTGTGATTTTTTTAAGTTTATTGGTTATGTCTTTAACATATGACTTTTGATATTGATGTTTAATGAATTGTACTCTTATCCAAATAACAATATCTTTCTTTTCTTTATTACTTATGCCCTATATTACTTATGAACCTTATTTTGATAACAAAGTTTAACTTTTTTTTTTACGTCATTTGGATAGATACACAATAATTTCACAAGGGCAACACAAATATATTTCATTGACTTTAGTAAATACTGTTCAAATATTCTATAATAATATAGAATAACAAATATAACATGTTAATATAATATAATTAACATAACATGGTCATTAACGTAACCATGCGACATAACATTTTAATTAATATAATTAATGCAAATATAGAGATATTTTCACGATAAGAAAATGTCTATGTTCAAATTCAGATCCCTTTACGAATTATTTTATGTTCAAATTAAAACACTTTAATGAATAATTATTCTATATTATCGCGGAATTAACAAATATATATCATCTTAATAAAACCTAATTAGAACGTATAACATATTAAAAAAGGTGTAATATTTTAAATATAATCTAACTAATAACATGTTAATATAACATAATTAACTATACACGTTAATAATATAAGCATGCACAACATATTAATAAAACCTAATTAATCTCTTGAGTAGTTGGGTTATTAATACGTGATATGTATAAACTCAATTAAGGTTTAGTAAATGGACAAATTTTTTGCATTATTCCAAATAAAATAGCTATATATTAATATCCAAGACTCTCCGATTTAACACACCCAACTATCTACTTTTTCTAGATTAATGTAAAACACAATTATTTAATACCATTACTCTCTGATGAATAATTGTTTTAAGTGTTACAGTAATTAACTTAGTTGAGAACTTTTAGTATTCTACGCATTCTACAAAAATTAAGACCTAAATCTTTAATAAAGTTTATAAACTCCGTATTTTTACGATACGAAAATGTCTACGTTCAAATTCAGGACCCTTTACGAATTATTTTATGTTCAAATTAAAACACTTTAATGAATAATTATTCTATATTATCGTGGAATTAACAAATATCCATTATCTTAATCAAACCTAACCAGAACGTATAACACATTAAAAAAATTGTAATATTTTAAATATAATCTAACTAATAACATGTTAATATAACATAATTAACAATACACCTTAATTATATAAGCATGCATAACATATTAATAAAACCCAATTAATCTCTTGAGTAGTTGGGTTATTAATAGGTGACATGTATGAACTCAATTAATGTTTAGTAAATGGACAACTTTTTTGTATTGTTCCAAATAAAATAGCTATTTATTAATATCCAAGACTATTCGATTTAACACACCCAACTATTTACTTTTCCTAGGTTAATGCAAAACACAATTATTTAATACCATTACTCTTTAATAAAGTTTATAAATTCCAATTCATTTACATACAAAGGCTGTTGCGTCTTCTCTCTGCATCATCAGTTCTATATTGTACTCTCCTTATCCATTGTTTTCTGTTGTACTTCATACAAAATAGTAGGAAAAATAACATTCCATCTACATGGAAAGTTATATAAGCAGTTAAGAGATCATCGAAGACGGTGTTCTTCAGGCCACAAAGAGGATTCGCTTGCATAATGCCATTCAACAGGGTAAGCTATATATACCAAAATTAATAATTTAACATTTTTAGTCTACTGTTATTTTTTTGAAAAAAATTTGACCTATATTGTTATTAAAATTAGAGACAGTTTAGTGTCATTGTATTTATTCAGCAACGATGTTATTTCTTCTATTCTATTCTAAGTAGAAAAAAAAAAATAAGTGACTTGCAAAGTTGATTGTAAATTTTTTATTGGGTCAGAATATAAAAACATAAAAACACCAAATTATTCTCACATTAATTTTTTGGTATTTTAATTCTTTCAGACCTTTGCACACCAATGCATGCCCAAATGGACTTAGCTCTTTCGCAACTTGTGTCGCATTCAGGAAGAGCAGGTCTATGTCAATCGAATGGACAACAGAGGCCATTCTCCAACATAACAAATGGTACTATATATTTTTGATGTGGCATCAACTGAAATTACTAGAATACCCTTACGCTCCGATAGTCTCACCTTCCACGCGGACCACCTGAGAGACCGACACGTGGCAAGTCAACACTCCGGAGCGGAGCCCGGGAAATCCGGGCCGAACCGCAAGACCCGTTCCAGCTTGACCGGGATTCTCGGGGGTCGTGCCCGCTCGTCTCGGGTACCCCAAAACGGTTTCGCCTATAAAAGACAAGGACTCTCGCCAGGTATAGACAAGCTCTACAGCTCTCCCACTTACTACTACTTGCTTCACTCTACTGATTTGAGCGTCGGAGTCCACCCCGGGGGATCCGAGCCCCGGCCCTCCATTGTCTTGCAGGTCCTACACCCGAGGTCCGACATCCCCAAGTCCGAGGTTCCATTCCCGAGGTCCAGTCGCAGAGGTGGCACGTGGTGGTCGATCCCAAAAACCATCATCAATTTTGAATGAAAGAAAAATAAAATTTTTAATCAATAATTTTTGTTTACAAAATCTAATTAAATTTATTTCTCTTAGATACTAGACATCAATTGTTTGGGAGTCAGTTTAGGCAACATTTAGCCGGCGACATGCCATCAAATGAATATCGTGGGAGTAGATCATTGCATTTGCTGGGGTCAAAAAAACACACATTTGGAATAAAGTCTACTCTACCGTTCATATTAAACGTAACTACATATGATCAAATTACTACCACTCCATTGTTGCCCAACTCAGGTAATATTACAATTTTCTTTTATCTTCTCTATTTCATAAGATATATATATATTTTGTTTCATTCATAGATATGTGTATACAACCTGTGTTTTTCATCTTATAATCCAAAAATAACATAAAATTAAAGATGCTACAATAATAAATTATTTTCATGTCTCAAGCATGACTATTGTTACTGCATAAAAATGACAACTATATTTATATTTATATATATATATATATAATTTATTACGACAACCTATAATTTACAGCTTTCTTAATTAATTGGGTCTTGACTTTTAATTTAATAATGTATTAAATTTCTTAATTACAACCATAATATTTCATTAATTTGTGTTAAGTGTAATATTGTTTTTTTAAAATGCACTACATAAATAATAAAAACTAAAACGCATTATTTTGATGTTTTTTGTGTATTCGCTTGCAAAATGCCATTCAACAAGGTAAGCTATACCAAAATTAATAATTTAAAATTTTTAGTCTACTGTTATTTTTTTGAAAAAAATTTGACCTATATTGTTATTAAAATTAGAGGCAGTTTAGTGTCATTGTATTTATTCAGCAACGATGTTATTTTTTCTATTCTATTCTAAGCAAAAAAAAAACTGACTTGCAAATCTGATGAGTGAAGTTGAGAAGTAGAGTGGTTCTATGGATCACAAATTATTGGGGATACAAATTAGACTCATGGGGAAAAAATAAATTAACTTAGGCATTAAACGGTATATACGAAAAACAAAAAAGTTGCATAAACTTTTTAATCATATGTAGTTACACAGGCATTAACGTAGACATTAAACGCGAGCATTAAATGCAATGTTCAACATGTCCAACGTGAAATCGGTGGTGTAGAATGTATTTGCCACACAAAAAAAAAAAAAATGCAGTCCGAAGTATTTTTTTTTTTCTGATTTACCGAGTATTTTTTCTGAGTGCATATATATATAGGGTTGAGTTGTTGCTTTAGTAAATGTTTTGAATTGATTAAAGACAGTGAGTTTTCCAAAGTATATAGAGACCAATGATTTAGTTTTTCGGTGGAACACAAATTATTGAGGATACAAATTAGATTCATGGGGAAAAAATAAATTAATGCAGGCATTAAACGGTGTATACGAAAAAACAAAAAAGTTGCGTAAACTTTTTGATTATATGTAGTTACATAAGCATTAACGCAGGCATTAAACGCGTGCATTAAATGCAATATTCAACATGTCCAATGTGAAATCGGTGGTGTAAAATGTATTTATCACAAAAAAAAAAAAAATACATTTTGAAGTATACAACCTGTTTTTTTCATTCAAACATGTGTGTATACAACCTATTTTTTTCATCTTATAATCCAAAAACAACATAAGATTAAAGATGCTACAATAATAAATTATTTTCATGTCCCAAGTATGACTATTGTTACTGCATAAAAATGACAACTATATTTATATTTATATAATTTATTACGACAACCTATAATTTACAGCTTTCCTAATTAATTGGTCTTGACTTTTAATTTAATAATATTTTAAATTTCTTAATTACAACCATAATATTTCATTAATTTGTATTAAGTGTAATATTGTTTTTTTAAAATGCACTACATAAATAATAAAAACTAAAACGCATTATTTTGATGTTTTATATGTATTCGCTTGCAAAATGCCATTCAACAAGGTAAGCTATACCAAAATTAATAATTTAAAATTTTTAGTCTATTGTTATTTTTTTGAAATTTTTTTGACCTATATTGTTATTAAAATTAGAGGCAAGTTAGTGTCATTGTATTTATTTCTATTCTATTCTAAGCAAAAAAAAAAAAAATAAATAAGTGAATTGCAAAGCTGATTGTAAATTTCTTATTGGGTCAAAATATAAAAACATAAAACACCAAATTATTCTCACCTTAAATTTTTGGTATTTTAATTCTTTCAGACCTTCGCATGCCAATGCACGCCCAAATCAACTCAACTCTTTTGCAACCTGTGTCGCATTCAAGAAGAGCATGTTTATGTCAACTGAATGAACAGCAGAGGCCATTCTCCAACATAACAAATGGTACTATATATTTTGAATGGAAGAAAAATAAAATTCTTAATCAATAATTTTTGTTCACAAAATCTAATTAAATTTATTTCTCTTAGATATTAGACATCAAATGTTTGGGAGTCAGTTTACACAACATTTAACGGGCGACATACCATCAAATGAACATCATGGGAGTAGATCGTTACATTTACTAGGGTTGGGAAAACACACAGTTGGAATAAAGTCTACTCTACCATCCATATCGGGCGTAACTACATATGATCAAATTATTACCACTCTATTGTTGCCCAAATCAGGTAATATTACAATTTTCTTTTATCTTCACTATTTCGTAATAACAAAATAACAATAATTTTATTATATTTTAATGCCTTAGCAAAATAACAATAATTTTATTATATTTCCATTTATATAAATATTATTTACAAAATTTAGTACGAAACAAATTTGGAATTTTTTATTAAATAATTTTTCTTGACAATTTTTTCATCAGAATATGAAGATTTTGGAGATCTGACTTTTAAGTGCGAGTTCTGTGCGGCAATTTTTTGGTTTGAGGAAAGATTGGATAAACGTTATAAAACATGTCGGTCCCCAAAGTTCTCTTTGTGTTGCACTCATGGAAAGGTTGTGCTTCCATGTATGCCTGATCCCCCGCAAGTGTTTAAAGATTTGTTTTATGGCCATGATGAGAGGAGCAAACATTTTCGTGAAAACATCCGATCATACAACATGATGTTTTCTTTTACATCTGTGGGAAGGAAGATAGATTCTCAAATCAACGATGAAAGATCTGCTCTTATTTTCATTTTACACGGAGAGAATTACCATTCTATTGGGAGTTTATTGCCTGTAGAAGGATCGGCTCCTAAGTTTGCTCAACTTTACATTTATGATGTGGAGAATGAAGTTGAAAATAGAATCCGATCAGTGAGGTATGCATTTTTAATGTGCAACGATACTTTTTTTTTTAATTTTTTACTGTATGAATACGTCAAGATCCTGTTTTATAAAATAAAAATCAATTTTTTTATTGTGCAGAAGGTCAGTAGTTGGTCACACTTTGCATGAGGATATTGTGTTTGATCTAAAATAGATGCTTGATGTGCATAATGTTCTTGTGCAATCTTTTAGAATGGTGACAGCAAGGATACGTCAAGGTGAAGTTGGAAATGTTCAGTTGAAACTCATTGGTAAGAGGGACGAGGATGGTAGAAGATATAACATGCCTGATGTTAAAGAAGTTGCTGCTTTAATAGTTGGAGATTTTGAAACATTTCCAGGTGCTCGAGACATTGTAGTCGAAACTCGATCCGGATTACTTAAACGCATTAATGAGTTAAATGTGTCGTATATGGGGTTGCAATATCCATTGCTTTTCCTTTACGGTCAGGATGGCTATGGAGCTGACATTCCATTGAGTGGTTCAAGATCTAAGTCATCTGGTGCGCGAAAGAAATTGATTATGAGGGAATTTTTTGCATATAGAATTATGGAGAGAGATTGTGAGTCCTCGAATTTTTATTTTCCAAAAGGTTATTTCAACAATTTTTGGTTGATGCATATTCAATGGTGGAATCATCACGATTGGCGTATATTAGGTTTCACCAAAAGGAGTTGAGGTGTGAGGTATTCAAAGGCTTGGAAGAGGCCTTAGTTAGAGGTGATGCAGATCCTGCATCATTAGGGAAGAGAGTATACTTGCCTTCTACATTTACAGGGGGTCCACGATATATGATCAACTGTTACTAGGATGCGATGGCTATATGCAGATGGGCTGAATACCCAAATTTGTTCATTACATTCACATGTTGAAATGGCCAAAAATTGTTCATTTTTTGGATAAGATCGAGGGGATTGAAGGCTGAAGATCGTCTTGATATACTTTGTAGAGTATTCAAGACTAAGTTGGATTTTTTGATGAGAGACTTACGACGTGATAAAATTTGTGGCCCAGTGAGAGCAGGTACGTAGTCATGTTTATTAAATTCTAGGCATTTTATTCTTATGACAATTGCCGTTATCATTAATACAGAAAAATACAATGTATACAGTAAAATACAATGTTTATTAATTTTTGATCTACTTTTTTTTTCCCACAGCAATGTATACAATCGAATTTCAGAAACGTGGTTTGCCCCATGCCCACATACTTTTATTCTTGAACCAGGAAGCTAGAAATCCTACTGGAGATGATATTGACAAAATAATTTCTGCTGAAATACCCGATCAATTAAGTGATCCTCATTATTATGCAGCAGTTAGAGATTTCATGATACATGGTTCATGCGGTGTACTACGGCAGAACTCTCCATGTATGGCCAATGGTCGTTGCAGTAAACATTATCCAAAGAAATTCAATGCCTCCACTATTGTTGATGAAGATGGGTACCCGATATATATGCTTCATGACAATAGGAGGACCGTTAACAAAAATGGTATTGATCTAGACAATCGATTTGTAGTGCCACACAATCGACAACTTCTTATAAAGTATGGTGCTCACATTAACGTTGAATAGTGTAATCAATCCAGATCTATTAAGTACCTATTTAAATGTGTGCATAAAGGTCATGACCGTGTCACTACAAGTTTCTACCAAAGTGTTGACAAAGATAGGAACAAGAAAGAGGTTGATGAAATCAAGATATACTATAATTGCAGATATATTTCACCTTGTGAGGCTACTTGGTGAATATTTGGGTTCGACATTCATTTCAGGGATCCTCCAGTTGAGCATCTGTCTTTTCATCTCCCTAATCAACAGAGTGTTATATTTTCAGATTATGACCCAATTCAAAATGTTATGAATCGTCCAACTATTAGACACAGTATGTTCACTGAATAGATGGAAGCAAACAAAAAGTACGAATGGGCTAGGGAGCTTACATATGTTGAGTTTCTAACAAAGTTTGTTTGGAATAATAGTGGCAGAGAGTGGCAACCAAGGAAAAAAGGCTTTTCAATAGGGCAAATGTTCTATGTTGCTCTTGGTATCGGAGAACTCTATTAGTTGAGAACTTTGTTGAATATTGTTCGCGACGCTACAACATATCATGATATCAAGACTGTCAATGGTGTGGTATATAGTTCATTCAGGGATGCATGTTATGCTTTGGGGTTACTAAATGATGACAAAGAGTATATAGATGGCATAGTGGAAGCAAGTCAGTGGGGGACAACACATTCTCTTAGAAACCTTTTTGCAACATTGTTGACATCAGATTCGTTGTCCCGACCTGAATATGTTTGGAGCAAGTGTTGGCGGTACCTGTCAGACGACATACTCTATAGGCGTCGTAGTGTCCTGGGTCATGCAAGTAATTTTTATATTAAACAAATATAGTAATAAATTATACTCATTTTTTAAAAAATATTTTCGTTATTAAAAGCATAACGTTGAGTGACTTTGATAAAAATTTGTTTTGATGCCATTTTTGTTACATCATTTTATAAACAAATCTTCAGTTGACAGATAATGAAATTCAAAGTTATGCTTTGTTGGAAATTGAAAAACTATTACAAGGGATAAGAGTCTCCGTGAGTTTGATGGAATGCCATTTCCTGACGATGTTGATGAATTGGTGTCTGGAAATAGGCTTATATATGATGAGCTATCGTATGATAGGAAAAAATTGACAGAGGATCATCAAAACTATGTCAACCAATTGACTGATGAGCAAAGATATGCTTACGACAGAATAATGCATGTTGTGGATAATGATGAAGGAGGTGTGCTCTTTTTGAAAGGTTTTGGAGGAATTGAGAAGACCTTTGTATGGAAAACACTCTCTTTTGGAATTCGATTGAAAGGAGATATAGTGCTAAATGTTGCATCAAGTGGTATTGCGTCACTTTTGTTGTAATACCCTAAGACATCAAGAATAAATAATTTGGTATTTAGACCCTAGAAAAATTATTGGAATTGTGGTATTTATTGGCAAGGTATATTTATATTGTAAATAAATTTAGTTATATCAAATTATATTATGTATTTAGGATAGTTAAATACATTGCATAAATATATAGCTTAAAAATGATTAAAATAAAATATATACCAGAAATTATGTATTGAGATTTTTTTTCTACTGTTATAGGTATATTATATATGATGTGTATATATGTATATGTATATATATATATAAAAGGGCAAAAAATAAAAAAAAATCAGAGCAGGCACGCGGCCATGCTCTGGCCGCACCTGCAACCAAGAAATCAAAGGTGAGGGGGAGGGCCCCAATGGTCGTCAGAATGGCCTTCAGGACGCATGGCCGCCCTTGATGGGACAAGTCACGTCAAGTTTGGGCTATAAATAGCCGAGTTCGAGCGAGACTATTCATCAGAAATCTTTTACTTCAAAGATCGGGTATTTGGGGTAGCAGTTGAGAGATTGGTGAGTAGGGTTTTGGTCCTTGAGTTGTGGGCAAACTTTCTGGTGAATTTGGTGGCCAACGGAGCAGAGGAAGCGGTGGATCTGGCCTCGCCAAAAAATCGCGCAAGTCACTGGAGCCACGCCTTCAAACGGGAAATCGAGGTACTTTTAGTGTTTTTTTCTAAAATTTAAGACTATATTTGGGTCTGGGAGGTTGGTTTTAGGGGGGATAAGGTCTCGTTTTGAAGCTCGGGAGCTCAGGGGGTTCGCCGGTGGCGAAGTAGCCACCAGAGAAGAAGAACCAGATCGGGTGTGTGGCTGCACGCTCCCGCGAGTGAGAAAACGAGAAAAGAAAATAAAGAAAAGAAAATGAAAGAAAAGTAAAGAAAGGAAAAATAAAAAGAAAATAAATGAAATTTTGCAAAAATTTCAGAAAATCTAGAATTTTGTTTATGCCTTATTTTGTGAAAAAATTTCTGAAAAATGCTAAATTAATTATTTATTTAAATAGTTTTTCTATTATGGAAATAAGGAAAAAAAGGAATTTAATTTGAAAAATTCCAAGAAAATTTCAGAAGGCTAGAAATATTATTTAAGGAATATTAGTAAAGAGAAAGTGGGTTATATGAAATTCTAGATAATTATTATGAAATTTTGAGGAAATAAGACTTAGAAAATAAAGAAAAAAACTTAGAAATTATGAGAAATAGTGAATTAATATTTTAGAAATTCATTGAATGTTTTAGGAATCCTTGGGGCAAGAGGATTGGGAAATAGCCCGCTCGATACGCTTATTGAGGTCGACACGCTTCTCGAGGTAATTTAGTAGTAAGTGTACCTGTACGAATTAGCAAGGTTATAAATGATTATGTCTAAACCCCGATATTCGGGAATGCTTACATCATATTGACATGTTCTGGTATGCACCCATCACGTAGACTGCACATATGACATGCTATGAAATACATATGTACACGTTGATATCATTGATCACATGCATTGAGGCCGTAGGTAGTACGAACTAGCATCGCTACTTTATCAAGGGTTCCCCCAGACACCCCAGCTTCGAAAGAGGTGGCCGTAAGAATGGTAGGTAGTATGAGGGATGCAGTTGACACCTACGATGAGTAAGACATTGCATACACACATGATATAGCATTATGTACCCTTAGATGGTTCATCATCTAATTTGGGTGTTGTCCCTAGAATATTCAACCTTCCAGTTGGGACTTGCAATGATGGTACGGAAGTCGAAGATCTGTAGTGACATAAGTCGTCAAGAAATGAGCAAATGTGCCATGTTATGTTGTAATATGAAGATTTCAAGAAATATGTACGTTTTAATTTATCTTTAGAAGCTTATGTATCAACTTTGTAAGGAATGCTATGTTCAGTTATTTATGTATGTAATTCTATGAGCAGGTTCGATTTCAGCTTCCACTTTATAAGATTGTATTTATCTCTAGTGTATAAAATATTTCGTCAAGCACTAGATAGGTCTAAGGGAATTTCAAGAATAATGTAATGAAAAAAAAAATAAGACCCAAATTTCCTAAGACATAACACACCCTGAGTAGTTGGGCTGTTACATTTGTTACCAAAGGGTCGTACAGCTCATTCTAGATTTTCCATTCCCCTAAACCCCACTGAAGACTCCACGTGTAATATTAGACAAGGGAGTCCACTAGCAAAATTGATAGCAAAAACGAAGCTAATAATCTGGGATAAGGCTCCTATGATGCATAGATATTGCTTTGAAGCCTTGGACAAAACCATGAGAGATGTGTTAAGGTCCGCCATTAATGATAGCAATGATAAACCTTTTGGAGGAAAAACAATCGTGTTTGGTGGTGATTTTCATCAAATTTTGCCTGTTATTCCAAAAGGTAGCAGACAAGACGTTGTTCATGCCACTATCAATTCATCGTACTTATGGACACATTGTGTGATTTTGAAGCTGACAAAAAACATGAGGCTTCAGAGTTCTGTCAATTGTCATGATGTGCACGAACTAAAAGATTTCTCTGACTGACTTTGCAATATTGGAGATGGGAAAATTGGTCGAGAAAATGATGGAAAAATGATCGTCGATATTCCACGTGATGTTTTGGTTGGTGCATCGGATGATACAATTCAGTCTATAGTTGAGAGTACATACCTGTCTTTTTTAGAAAATGTTTGTGATGTATCCTATATGCAAGGAAAAGCCATTCTAGCACCCACACTCGATGATGTCCAAGCTATAAATGATTTCATGATTTCCAAAAATCCGTGTGAAGAGAGGATATATCTTAGCTCAGGCATAATGTGCCACATTGAAAGAGTATTTGGACTGTTTGCAAAAATTCATTCAACCTTATTTTTAAATGGAATAAGATGTTCTGGGGTGCCTAATCATGAATTGAAGCTTAAAGCTGGTGTCCCTATTATGCTTATGAGAAATATTGATCATGCTTCAGAACTTTGCAATGGTACAAGATTGGTCATCATGAAACTCGGATGTCATGTTTTAGAGGCAAAGATGCTGTCAGGTGGTAATGTAGGCAACAAGGTTTTTATTCCACGTATGTCATTAACTCCTTCAGATGTGCAGTTATCTTTTAAATTTCAGAGAAGACAGTTTTCACTGATTGTTTCTTACGGCATGACCATAACCAAGAGTCAAGATCAGTCACTATCACATCTTGGATTGTACTTGAGGAAGCCATAGTTTGCTCACGCTCAACTTTACGTTGCACTTTTTAGAGTTACAAGTCGACAAGAATTGAAAATTCTCATATGTGACGGTGAAAAAAAACAAATTGATTCAACAACAAATATCGTGTATAAAAAAGTGTTCCAAAAATTGTAACAATACTTTATATGTCAATTTATTCATATTACATTTGAATTAGCTCATATTACTCTTATTATAATTTTTTTCAATTAAAATTTATTTTTTCAATATTGCATGGCCGTGCAACGGACAGGTGTGAAACTAATCATTGTTTAAAAATAGATGATGTTACTGAGTTTAATTGGCTGGACAGGAAAGGGGACTCTAGACACCATTTTAAAATCCAATGTTGGCTCATAGACACTCCTCGCCTTCTTCGCCGGTCGCTTACAAGGCCACTTACGGCGGGTCCTCCTAGATCACTGGAAGCAGAAGGACCCGGACCTCTTCGTCGTCGACGATCTTCCGGCCAGCGTTTCCTACGAATCGATGCTCCGGAAGAGATGGTTCTGCCTGTGGCCGAGCGGCTACGAGGTGGCGAGCCCGAGAGTCGTGGAGGCGATCTACGGCGGCTGCGTGCCGGTGCTGATCTCCGACGGGTATGTGCCGCCGTTCTGCGACGTGCTGAACTGGAAGGCGTTTTCGGTGGCCGTTCCGGAGAGGGAAATAGCGAACTTGAAGAAGATACTGACGGGGATATCACAGGGACAGTACTTGAGGATGCAGAGGAGAGTTAAGCTGGTGCAGCGGCATTTTGTGATCAATGGAGCTCCCAAGCGATTCGACGTTTTCCACATGATCATCCACTCCATTTGGCTCCGAAGATTGAACATTTAAACCCGTGATTGATCCGGATCAAGACACCAAAAGGCTACCCACAATTCCAAGAACTGGCCAAAGCACTAGAGGCATTGGCAGCAGCAACACCTTCAACCCCAATCCAAGCTTTTTGGTTCTGAACAGAGCTCAGTATCAAAGAAAAAGCACAAACCATCAGAACAGAGGGGTAATAAATAAGAACCCAAATTGATGTTAAATATACAGATTTGAAAAAAGGGCGACAAAATGGAAGCATTCTTGGCCACACAGTAGCAAGTCCAGATGAAGTGTGCTGGCCAAAGCCCAATCACCACTGCTGAATTTCCTACACCGATAATGGCCCCTACGACTGGACTGGTGATCGCCCCTATCCACCAAAACATCATCAAAATCACCAAGTTTTTGGGTTCCTTATGATTTTGGCTTCAATATTGGCAACACATATCGTTCATATACATGAGGATGAAAGTATAAACACAAAGCAATATAATAAGTGGGATAATTGTTTCAATAAAAACCCACAATCACTATCCTCTATGTATGCACCCAGTAACTCACTGGCTACACACAGTAACTCACAGGCCATGTGCACAGAGTAAACGTACAAAAATTTGTATAGTAGCTTATAGAAGCTTGAACCCGATCACAAAAGAGATCACTCTAACCTCTTACATCCTTCTGGGTGGAGCTGGCTTCTTGAAGTACTGAAGAAGTTAGTGTGTGTGTGTATTATATACTTACTTTTGAGAAATCCGAGGAGGAGGATGAGGAGGAAGAAGAAGGGGAGAAAGGAGATGACGCTCCAGAGCCTAGCAATGAACCCAACTGGAACCTCCATTTCTGCCTTCTCTGCTTAATTTCTTCTGCTGCTTCTGGGAAAGCACAAATTATCTTCAAGATTGGATTGAGGAGGAGGAGGAGGAGGCAGAGTGTCCGTGAAGGGCAAGGGTTACGTGGCGCGAGACGGTGGCCCACTGCCACGTGTCAGGCAGCCCAGAAGCCCGGCATCTGGTTCCTCAGACGGTTTTCTTTTCTCCGTACGTAGAGATGGTGACACCTCACCCCCAACGTTTTGCTGGTAAGGATGGCTGATTACATTTAATATAATAATTCTAAATTACGAAATATTATAATAAAAGTAACTGCTATATTGCCGGCAACATAGGAGTGCCCTTACAATAAATTATTTTTTGGGTGCCGATTAATAATTTTAGCTTATTTTTTATTTTTATATAAAGTTTTACAATGATAATAAAATTATTTAAAAAATCAACCGCGGTCAAGAAGTTGTGATTTTGAAATCTTGTTAACAGAGTTAATTTTTATTTTTTAAAATAAAATATATAAAGTTGCCACGTCACAAGTGTACAGTCTCATTTTTTTCCACGTCAGCCCACATCTCTCTCTCTCTCGCTCTCGTCTGAGGCCTTGCCGAAAGAAAGGGAAATCGCCGGAGAAGCCGCCGGAAAAAAGCTGAGAAATCCGCCGGAGCTTATTGTAACGCAAAACAGGGGAGTATTCCTACGAAGCTCGATTTCTCCCTCGTCCGACGAGCTTTTGAGCTGCCGTTTGTTGGGTTAGAACCTATAGTACCTATGGAAGACCCTGAACGCGTTGATTTGAGGAAAACCAAGCGAGAAAACAGTGTTCTAGCAAGTTTAATTTTCGAACAGTCTTGGCCGAAAACAGGGGCAGTTCGAGTAAGTGGTTTTGATGATGCGTTGCCGATCACTTTCTTCTGTCTTGAACCAAGTACCTGCAAAAAGGGTGGGGACTTGCTCCCCGTGATCCCTCCGACGTTCAAGTCAGTTCATAGGGTTTTTGAGGAGTATAATAACAGTAATGAAGGATAATCAAAGAGTCCCTTCGGAGTCAGATCCCATACCTGTAGAGCCTGTCCTCTATTTATAGATGTCCCGTGGCCTTTCCCTTAGGAGATAAGATATATTTCAAAATGAGAGGTTGATCCCCTTTCCATGGGGAGAAAAGATAATCTTCCCTAATAGAGATAATTCTTGGGATATTTAAAGATATCATTGGTTGACTTAATCTTCTTCTTTATCTCTTTCCAGTTCAAAATCATGATAAAGATTATAAAGATAAGCGGAGCTCCTAAGTCTTGACACGTGGCGATCGCATATTGGTCTTTACTGGCACACATGGCCCCGAGTTAATGGTAACCTCCCAGGGGTAGTACAGTAAAATTGCCCCCTGTAAATATTCCCTCATCACTTGCCCCCCACTCCTTGAGCTGATCGAGTAAGGAGGTTGGGCAGCTGAAGGAGTAGTTGTCACTGTTTTTCTGAGCCTCTGTAAAAAAGTTCTACTAAAAATTTGGGTTAGCAGTCTCGGATGCTGAATTCGCTTTTTAAGTCTCCCGGTGCCTTTTCACTCTTCCCATGTAGAGGGTGATTAGGTAACTCGAGGTGATAGAGACGTTCGGGGATTTTCCTATGGTAGAAAGGGAACAGCTCTTAAATTAGTACATATATATATTTTTATCATTATTTTTGGCCTAGGGCCGAGGCTATGCTGGTCAAGGCCGCATTCCTCATCTTCGGGGGCCGCTGGCCGAGGTTATGGTGGCCGAGGCCTCATGCCTTATCTTCGGGGGCCGCTGGCGGAGGCCGCGTGCCTTATCTTCGGGGGCCACTGGCCGAGGTTGTGGTGGCCGAGGCCGCGTGCCTTATCTTCGGGGCCGCTAGCCGAGGCTGCTTCCCTCGTCTTTGTGGGCCGTTGGGCGAGGCTGCTTGCCTCGTCTTCGGGGCCGCTGGCCAAGGCTGCTTACCTTATCTTCGTGGGCCGCTGGCCGAGGCCGCGTGTCTTATCTTCGGGGGCCACTGGCCGAGGTTGTGGTGGCCGAGGCCGTGTGCCTTATCTTCGGGGCCGCTAGCCGAGGCTGCTTCCCTCGTCTTCGTTTGGCGAAGGTTCGTAGCCTCCGAACTGATGCCTTTTGGTCTTCATTTGGCGGAGGTTCATAGCCTCCGAACTGGTGCCTTAATTAGTAGGGGTGGTCCCCTTTGGTCTTCATTTGGCGGAGGTTCTTAGCCTCCGAACTGGTGCCTTAATTAGTAGGGGTGGTCCCCTTTGGTCTTCATTTGGCGGAGGTTCGTAGCCCCCGAACTGGTGCCTTAATTAGTAGGGGTGGTCCCCTTTGGTCTTCATTTGGCAGAGGTTCGTAGCCTCCGAACTGGTACCATAATTAGTAGGGGTGGTCCCCTTTGGTCTTCATGTGGCGGAGGTTCGTAGCCTCCGAACTGGTGCCTTAATTAGTAAGGGTGGTCCCCTTTGGTTTTCATTTGGCGGAGGTTCGTAGCCTCCGAACTGATGCCTTTTGGTCTTCATTTGGCGGAGGTTCGTAGCCTCCGAACTGGTACCTTCATTAGTAGGGGTGGTCCCCTTTGATTTTGAGTTGTCAAGAGTTCGAGGATCATAAGTGATCATTTGTTTTTGAGTGTTCGGGGGTTCGGGGCCCCCCGAGGATCATATCTGATCCTTTGTTTTTGAGCGTTCGGGGGTTCGAGGCCCCCCGAGGATCATATCTGATCCTTTGTTTTTGAGTGTTCGGGGGTTCGAGGCCCCCCAAGAATCATATCTGATCCTTTGTTTTTGCGTTGTCGAGGCATTTCAGACTCTCGATCTTCATGTGCACATGCTGGCTTGGATTGTAGTTGATGACGGGATTTTAAAGAATATCCATATTTTATTTTCGGCGAAATGCCTACTTCCATAATTCGAAATAACATCCATATTTTGTTTTCACGGTTCGGCTTGATGCCTACGTCCGCAATCAGAGATAATGTTCATATTTCACCTTCGCGGTTCGGTCTTGATGCCTATGTCCATATTCCGAAATAATGCTCGTATTTTGTTTTCGCGGTTCGACGAAATGCCTACGTCCGCAATCCAAAATAATATTCATATTTTATTTTCGCGGTTCGGCAAAATGCCTACGTCCGCGATAGCCATCTCTACCGCCTTGTCATGCAAAGATGCATCCTACTAACCATTGGCCATCTCTTTGAGGGTTCGGAGCTAGCCCAATTTGGCCCTTGCTGCCGTCATGAAATAAAACCCCCATGGGTAGAAAAAGATGCTATGCTTATTGGAAAAGCCCTTTATTGACGTTGTAGCCCAAAAGATAGGCCAGAAAAATATAATGTATACAGCATGAACAAAATCAAGCTTCATCATCTTGAGGTTTTTGACCTCAACAAGTGGAATTAATAAGCAACGATGATAAACAAACAGATAGACTCAATGGATTAGAAAAATTAGCAGTACCTTGCTGCCGTGAAACTTCATCCATTGATTCTGCTTGTCTTTTTTTTCCTAGCCTCTAAAAGGTTTTATTTTAACATAAAGCCGCATAGGATGGCAAAATCAAGCCTCATAGGATCTATAAAATAAGATGAACATCTTATTTCTCCTGGATTACCGCTCCCAATTTCTTCTTCCATTTTTTCGGAAGCCGTTAATGAGGTCACATAAGAGCCAAGCTTATGGGAAAACAGCGAAAATTGACACATACAAAAATTGATCTTTACACACATAAATTAATAGTTGATACGCATAGTGCCTCCAGCTATTTTTTTTCTTTTTATGTAACAGTGATCGATGTATAAATATTAAACCAGGGAGCATATCGTTAATGAGGCCACATACGTGAAACCTTTTCTTTCCCACTCAATCTGATTGTGCTTCGAGTGGCTTGAGATTATACTTGGCAGACAAAAAGAAAAACGAGGGCCCCACGGTGGGCGCCAATTGATGATGCAGTGCCGATCATCTTCTTCTGTCTTGAACCAAGTACCTGCAAAAAGGGTGGGGACTTGCTCCCCGTGATCCCTCCGACGCTCAAGTTAGTTCATAGGGTTTTTGAGGAGTATAATAACAGTAATGAAGGATAATCAAAAAGTCCCTTCGGAGTCAGATCCCATACCTGTAGAGCCTGTCCTCTATTTATAGATGTCCCGTGGCCTTTCCCTTAGGAGATAAGATATATTTCAAAATGAGAGGTTGATCCCCTTTCCATGGGGAGAAAAGATAATCTTCCCTAATAGAGATAATTCTTGGGATATTTAAAGATATCATTGGTTGACTTAATCTTCTTCTTTATCTCTTTCCAGTTCAAAATCATGATAAAGATTATAAAGATAAGCGGAGCTCCTAAGTCTTGACACGTGGCGATCGCATATTGGTCTTTACTGGCACACATGGCCCCGAGTTAATGGTAACCTCCCAGGGGTAGTACAGTAAAATTGCCCCCTGTAAATATTCCCTCATCAGGTTTCTTTCAAGGTTTTAACTCAATTTTCTTGCGACTTTTGGGTGAATTCAGATCTATTAAAGGCCCTAGACCTGGATTTGTGCTTGCATATTGGAAATTTGCTAGAAATTTGGGGTTTAATTGAGGTTTAACATTTGGACAGAATTGACGCGAAGACGGGGGCAGTTTTCAAGGGGTTTAGGCTTAGTTTGGCTAAGTTTTTTTTTAAAAAATATAATTTAAGTTGTGTAATAATATTAAAGTTAGATAGTGTGTAATAATATTAAGTTGTGTAATATAATTTAAGTTGTGTAATAATAGTATTTAAGTTGTGTAATAATATTAAAGTTAGATAGTGTTTAACCTGGTAAAGTGTTTGAATAAATGTGCTTTTAAGTTATTAGTATAAAATTATGTGTTTGATTTGTAAAAACTGATAAACTGTTAAAACTTGACAAAAAGATTAAAATGAACATAACATTGAATAATGTAAATAAAATTCAAAAAATATAATTTTTTTTAAAAAAATTGTAATTGATATCCAATTGCTAAATACTTACAATTGCGTGTTAATAAATTATAAAATAATTTTAAAAATATATAATTTTTTTATTTTATGTATAAATTTAAATTTAATTCATAAAAATATTCAATATATATATTGAAATATTATAGAAAATTATTTATTTTTTAATTTTATCAATACATAAATGTATTGAAATTGGAATACGACAATTTGGAAGCAGAAGGAGGCAGTAGTAGATGCGATATAGGAGACCTTGGGCAACGACAATGATGAAAGCGGATCTAGAACTAGGAGGCGGCTTGTAAGAGGCGATGACAGCTTACGACGCTGGAGGCAATAGCAGCGATGGGCGACGATGGCGACCGTTGTGGGAGGAGATTCGACAATGGAAGAGGCATAGATGTTGTGAGAGTAGAGAGCTTTGTTGAATGAGAAGAGGAGGGTCGAGGGATAAGAAATGTAAATATTGAAATTGGAAGAGGGCAAAATAATCATTTCTTTGGTCAACTTCAGAAGCTCTCATAAGCTTTTTTGCAAAAGCTACTGCCCCAAAGCTTTCTCTAAACACTAATACAAAAGCGTTTAAGCTGTGGAGCTTTGAAACTCTTGATAAATCCAAATAGGTAACTAAATAAGCCTTATAGCTTAAATGTTGTACTAATAGCTTATAAGCGATCAAATCACATTGCCAAACGAAGCCTTAATTCATGGCGTTTGCTTGATTTCTTACTATATTTTGCTTGAATCAAGTCCTTAGATCAATGATTCAGGTTTGTAGGCTACCAAGTAGGTGGACGTGTTGATGGCGGCGACGACAATGTTGGTGGAAGAGATGAATAAAAGTGAAGGAAAGAAAGAAGAAAGGGAATATAGGGTAGAAGGGAAAAGAGGAGAGAGATGGGCTGACGTGGAATAAGAAGAATGGCGGTTCACTTGTTTTGTGACGACGTTCTATTTGTTTCATTTGCTCTCATTGTATGATTAACACGTGAATCACCTCTAATCTTGTAATTAGAATTAATGAAGACTACCTCAATACTTAATACCATGTCATCAACTCTGGGGAAACCTTAATAAAAATCTTAAATATAATCATATTGGGAAGAAAATTAAACATCAGTGATTCATCTATAATGAATTAAAGATTGTTGACGTTCGGAATTGGTTGACTATGATTCCTTTTGCCTGCATGGAGAAAACAAACACAAAAGAAAGGAAAAGAAAGTACATAAGATAGTTTTTACGTGGTTGGGCCAGAATTAGAGATGGCAAACGGGCCGGGGCCGGCTCGCCACCAAGTGGCCCACGGGCCAATCGGGCCGGGCCAAATAGGCCCGCTTAAAAACGGGCCAGCAGATTGCTAGCCCTAGCCCGGCCTTACACAGGCCCGCGGGCCAAGCGGGCCTGCCCAAATTTTTTTTTTTTTGATACCATTTTTGGCCCAGAGGCAGGCGGCGTGAGCGAGAGAGGGCGAGGGGCGAGATTGAGAGCGAGGGGCGCGAGCGAGGGCAAGACAGAGGGCGAGCGAGGGTGAGACAGAGGGCGAGCGAGGGGGGAGGGCGAGGGCGAGGGCGAGACAGAGGGCGAGCGAGGGCGAGAGTGAGGGGCGCGGGCGAGGGCGAGGGCGAGGGGCGGGGTGAGGGCGAGACAGAGGGTGAGCGAGGGGCCCGGGCGAGGGCGAGAGCGAGGGGCGCGGGCGAGGGCAAGACGAGGGCGAGGACGAGACAAAGGTGAGGGCGAGGGCGACAGAGGGTGAGGGTGAGGGTGAGGGCGAGGGTGAGTGGCGAGGCTGAGGGGGCCGGGGGGGGTTTGTGGCCGATTAGCGGGCCAAGCGGGCCAGCTCGGCCAGCCACCATTTGGCCCGCTGGGCCAAGCGGGCTGGGCCAAATCGGCCCGGCCTTAAATGGGCCAGCAAAATGCTGGCCCTAGCCCGGTCCCGGGCCGGGCCCATTTTGCCATCTCTAGCCAGAATGATGCCTAGCCCACTACTGTTTTTTGGTTATTCTGGCAGAGTAAGAGTGTATTATTGACTATCCCGCTTTTACAGTAATGATATTGACCTCTCTTTATAGAGCGAGGTGTTTACAATTTGAATGAATTCTAAATGTAGAAGAATTTTGCTCTTGAATGGCATTTCCTTATTGTCTTCGAATTATCATCAATGAACGCCATGATTTTAGGGATTTGATTTGCCTAAGATAAGACAAGTGGATATCACTTTTGATTTTTTCGTGGTATTTTTGTTATGCGAGCTGAATAGTTCGGCCAGCGAGCTGAAAGCATCGCTAAGAGCTTGATTGGTTCCGCGATCTAAGCTTGGATTTCGGCGACGTGCAACCTTGCTCTGACAACTTTGGCCTTGAGCCCGTTGGGCTTCGAAAAATTGGGCCAACCTACTGGATCAAGTCCACTCTATTCAAAAAGTACCCATAACAAAGACCAATAACCAAAATCTCACTCCCTTTGCTTCTCTTCTCGTCTATCCTGATAAGTGGATCTTTTAAGCAATGAAATTTCTAAGGGTAACTAGAATTGTCAATTGATTGAATTTGAAGTAGATTCATAAAATTCATATCTATTAAGATGCTAGCCAAACAAAATATATTTTAATTTACTCTAGATTCGAATCTGTTACGTAAATATTTATTATAAAATAAAATTTATATTTTTAAATTCTAATATTAAATTAATATTTTTAAATATTTTATTCTCATTTATTAATAATAAAATAAGTATATATGCATGTTTATTTGTTAAAATATTTTATTTATGTGTATACATATATATTTATACGTAAACATGCCTAAATTATATGGATATGAATATGCACATTCATAGTTACATATATTAATGTATATATGTGGGGTAAATCACATCATAGGTCACAAAACTTTGATATCCTTTTCAATTTGGTCACTAAACTTCAATTCCTTACAAAGTGATAACAAAATTTTAAAATATTTTACAATATGATCACTATAGTGATTTTTGGATAATTTCTCACCAAAATTGCTGACGTGACAATGGCTACATCATCGCCATGTCAGCAATTTCAGCTATGAACCATCAAAAAATACTTTAATGACCACATTGCAAAATATTTTAAAGTTTTGTTATCACTTTACAAGAAATTGAAGTTTAGTAACTAAATTGAAAAGAACGCCAAAATTTTGTGACCTTTGATTTGATTTACCCTATATATGTGTGTATACTAAGTGTCTGAAATTTAGTCTGGAAAAGACACGTGTTATCTCCATCTGGAACGACAAGTGTTATCTCCATCCAGATCCAGGTTTAAAAATTAATTTGGGTTTAATTTTTAGACCTTAATTTTAAATCTGGTCCAGATCCAAATTTAAAATTTGGGTTTAATTTTTAAGTCTTAATTTAAAAAAAAATAGATCAAATTTAATAGATTTATCTCTATTTAAATTTAAATAAGAGATTTCTTGATTTGATAATGTTTAAACTTTATGATGGTGGAGTAAATCTTGAGAATATTAACTATCTTGAAAATAAATTTAAATATTTTATTTTTTTCGATCTATATAAAAGAATGGCATTTAGATGTAAAATTATTTGACCACAAGCTATGATGGATGAAACCTCCTCAAAGTTGCTACTTCGTGTTTTTAAAACTTTACCTATATTGAAATGTCAAGAAATATCAAAAAATAATTTTTGCATCTCTTTTTTAATTTCAAAAATGTCTTCAGACCGTTTCATAATATCAAGAAAATATCATAAATTCATTTTCGATTTAAAAATGTGTTTTTGTCCACAAAGAGACAAAAAAGATCTGTCTATAATTAGGTTTATTTTTAGATTGAATAACTATTTTTGTATTAAAAATTATATTCATAAAAAATAACTCTATATATTTTTATTTATACATTTTTTAATTTTTATTTAAAAAATATTATTTCTTTATTTTATTTCATATCATATTTATTTTTTATTTCTGTACAACTCAAGTATAAGTCTCCTCCTCCTGATTTTATTACTAATTTGAACGTTGAAAGCCATAACTCTCTGACAAGTGTAATTCTTAATAAATTAATCTTGCAAGTGTAGATTCCAAAATTTAATTTTCGAGACACCAAGTGGTGATCGATCCTCGATTCCGCCGGTGGTTATAAACAAAGATGAGCCAAGAAAAGAAAAGAACCCCACGGGCCATGGCTGCGCAGCGGGGTGGTGGCATTAATTGCTCTTAACACGTATAGGTATAGATGCTCATATGAATGTTTATAATATATATATATATATCTCCTAAATACATTTATTTGGATATGTAACGTTACGCGAAGCAACCTCACAAAATGTTTGTCATATTAATATATATTAATAATGTATGTGACAGCAATTAGTCTATGTATGATTCCTCAATGAAGGCTTGGATTCGTTCCAAACGAAGCGCTCTCGTGTTTCCCACCCAACCAATAACTCTCTCTCTCTCTCTCTCTCTCTCTTGATGATGCTTATTTATTTGTACGGTCTTAATATATATAAAGTGTTTTCTAATAATTAAAAAATATGATGTTAAATTTTTAATATTTATTTTTACATATAATATATCACGTAAATGATCAATTAATAGTATTTGAATAGATTAATTAGTTTGTTGTGTTCCTCTTAATAACTAAAAATACAATATTATTTGATGCATAAAAATATTAAGATTTTATACTTTAATTATTAAAAATTATTATTTTTAAATTCTTACCTCGACTAAGATTAAACAAATTTGTTATCTATACTACATAGAACACACATAGAAAAGAAAAAATGCCATGTCATAAAAATATCATATCAACGATATTAAAATTTATCTTGATAGGGAAAAGATCACATTTCTCGTCATTTAAAAAATACCCTAAATTTCAAATATCTAAATATCTGAATTACTAATCCAAAAAGAATAATGCTAGATGTACATCATTTTTGTACATCTTAGGCTACACAAAGGGATATTATGATCAAAATACCATTCGCCTCCATATGCCTCACGCGCCTCTATGCGCCTCATGAGAAACTTTTTTTGTCATTGGTACACTTTTGTGTAGGCCAAGGTATACACAAAAGCATACCAATAGCATTTTTCATCCAAAAAAATGTTACATTCTTCTATTCTCAATCACAAAATATAATAAAACTAATTTTTATCATTTTTCTTTGTTGAACTCGATTTATCTCTCTCACTCTCTTGTTTATATCCTCTTTTGTGTCTTAAGTTAAATATTTAAAATAATAATTTTTAATAGTTGAGATACAAAATTTTGACATTTTGTATATTATGGACCAAATGTCATATTTTGTAATTGTTGAGGAAAAACAACAAAGCAATCAATCCATTTAAAATACCGTTAATCAGTCATTCACGTGGTGTGTCACTCATAGAAATTGACGTCTTTGTACATAGACTAATGTTCTGTCATGATAAGAATTTAAAATAATAATTTTTAATTATTAAAATACTAAATCTTGATATTTTACGTATCAAACTCTAAACGATATATTTTTTTAATTATTAATAAATTGTGGTATGTATTAAGTCATTTATATATGTTATCATTTATTATTTAAATAAAATTTGATTAAGAGCATTAATTCAACTCAACGTCTTTTCAGTATATAATTCGAGTTGGTCACAGTTGGGGACACAAAGTGCCTCCAATGTAAAGTTTAGGACAAGGACCAAGGATCGAGTCTTGCCAACGGCAGTGGAAGCAACCTCTCAAAATGAGGGGGGCTCTTTGTGCGCAGTGAATACTGATCTAGTCACTGTACCCGGTTGAGTCACTATGATTAACTCCCTTACATTCTGTTAGGCCGAGTGTAGAGGCGCCTAAGATAAGCGATTCACCTTTTGGAACAAATATGTAATTCGAGTTGTAGTCCAATGACAGATGAGACAATGGTGAGCTCTAAATTTAACTTCGGGCTGCGAGATAAAATTGCTTATTAATAAAAAATTTCATTTATAAAGTAATTAAATTACATAAAACCACGTATGATTAAACACGTGCATTATTCATAGTTTGGTTCATTTTTTATATAATTTAATTCAATTTTATTCTATTTTTAGATGATTAATATTAAGTTACGAGTCTCGATCTGGAAAACTATATATTTTGCATCTTTGTAACCGATGAAAGAACCAACCAACAAAGCCATTGGAGCTTCCTGATTCCATGCCGAGACCTACAGATCGATCTAAATGAGCCGGCGCCATTTACGTACAACATATCAATGCACAGCCCTCTTTCTGTTGATCTCCTTGGCCGCCATTATCATCTCTGTGATCACCTCCAATGCTTCCAACGGCCTCCCCTTGTTCTCTCTTCCTTCTTCCACCTGGTCCTGGACCGCCGGCGCCGCCATCCCCACCACCCTCTCCTCCGCCCTCACCTTCCACCAAGTATATATATATATATATATATGTGTATATGCATTTTTATGAACTCTTGAACATGTGGGTCTCTCATTTTGTGTGTGTGTGTGTGTATTCATACTAGGTTTGTGTTTGAGAAGATTTATGGGTTTTGTTCTCGGAATGTGGTGCGCAGGATGAAGAAAAATCTGGGTTGAGAGGAAGAACAAAGAAGAGGGATGCGAAGCTGGAGAAGGTCGAAGCGGGACTGGCCAGAGCCAGAGCTTTGATCAGAGAAGCCATGGCGGATCGGAGCCGGTCGTCGCCTCTCAAGGATCCCGATTTTGTTCCGGAGGGAGATCTCTATGATAATCCGTATGCTTTCCACAGGTATATAACTGATATACACACATATATGTATATATATATATACGTATAACGTTTGAGGAGATCAGCCTTTGATCTTCTCTGGGCTGGCATTCCAATGTCAGGTGGTGTTTGTGATGGGTGATAAACTAGGTCAAATACATATTTTAGGCTCCTATTTATATATTTTTTTATTTAAGTATTTAAATTTTTATTATTTTACACTTCTGCTTTTCAATTAGTTGCACGTATTGTCACAATTGATCTAGTACATGCATTCATCAGTCAAGAAATTTTGCCTCTTTATTTTCTGTCTTCTATGATCGACAATAGTAGATAGACGAAACCCTCTTTAGTCGCTTCTTCATCTTTTGTCTTTTCTGATCAATTACAGTCTATACCTATTGCCTTTGTTTGGCATCAACACCTTCGCTTGTGGTCTCTTAGAGTCTTGCACTTGCCTCGTCGCCCATTACTTAGTGAAAAAGTCATGGCAAAGATGATGGCCGGTTTGCACTCACATGAGGGATAATTTGATTATTTTAGGATGGTGTATTGCACTTATTAGATCAACCATGTTAAGGTGTGTAAATAACATAAAATTACATAATTTAATGATGTAATTAAAATAATAAAAATTTTTAAATATTTAAATAAAAAAAACGTGTGACTACATAGGTTAAAATATGTGTTTTTTCTAAATTTTATCCATCATTAACTATGTCTTATGTGTTATCATAAGTATTAAATTTAAGTGTGTAAATATTATTTTTCTTTTAAATTTAAGTGTGTAAATATTATTTTTCTTTTATAATATCCACGATGATGATGCAGAAGCTACCTGCTAATGGAGAGGATGTTCAAGATCTACGTCTACGAAGAAGGCGAGCCGCCGATCTTCCACACCGGGCCCTGCAAAGACATATACTCCATGGAAGGACTCTTCCTCAACTTCATGGAATCAGACACCCGCTTCCGGACGCCCGACGGCGACGCCGCCCATGTCTACTACCTGCCGTTCAGCGTCGTCATGATCCTTGACGCCCTCTTCGACCCCGTCGTCCGCGACAAGGCCGTCCTCGAGCGCACCGTCGGCGGCTACGTCAGACTCGTCTCCGGCAAGTACCCCTTCTGGAACCGCAGCCTCGGCGCCGACCACTTCATGCTCTCTTGCCACGATTGGGTGCGTTCCCGATGAAATTAGTTTGATCCGATGCTTGAAGTTGAAATTTCACTCGTCCTTTGTGGGGTTGCAGGGGCCGCGCGCGACTTGGTACGTTCCGGAGCTGTATTTCACGTCGATTAGGGTTTTATGCAACGCCAACACCTCCGAGCATTTCAACCCTAGAAAGGACGCCTCGATGCCGGAAATCAACCTCAAGACCGGCGAAATCCGCGGTCTCACCGGCGGCCAGCCGATCTCCAACCGCACGATCCTTGGCTTCTTCGCTGGCCGACCCCACGGCAAAATCAGGCCGGCGTTCCTCAAGCACTGGAAGGAGAAAGACGACGACCTTCTGGTCTTCGAAACTCTCCCGGAATCCTTTTCCTATCCGGAGATGATGAAGAAGAGCAAATTCTGCATCTGCCCGAGCGGCTGGGAAGTTGCGAGCCCCAGAATCGTGGAGGCGATCTACGCCGAGTGCGTGCCGGTTCTGATCTCACAGAAATACGTTCTCCCGTTCAGCGATGTTCTGAACTGGGATTCGTTTTCCGTTCAAGTTCCGGTGAACGAGATTCCGAATCTGAAGAAGATTCTGCTAGGGATTCCGGCGGATCGGTACCGTAGGATGCAGGAGAATGTGAAGAAGGTGCAACGGCATTTTCTGGTGAACGATCCGCCGAAGAGATACGATGTGTTTCACATGATTATTCATTCGATCTGGCTTCGGAGATTGAATGTTCTTGTTTATAGTTGACGATGGATGGAGTTGAAGAACATGAGATTAGAATCAAACAATAGGAGCAGAACAGAACAGAGCAGAGAAGTGAAAGGCATTTTTTAATCATAGTTTTTGCATTTTTTTTTGTTTCCCTTTGTTGTTTCAGAACAAAAAACTTAATGAAATTATACTTTAGAGACCAAGTCTTCATTGTTTTTAAAGGAAATTTTGGGTTAAATAACATAATTAGTCAACTAAAATTTGTACTAAGATACAAAAAATTATTAAATTTCTAGAGATAATGCTATCCATCTCCAATAAAGATGAACAAGAGTGATGTAATAGCATATGTAGAAGTATTTATCTTATAAAGATAAAAAGTTATATTCTTTAAATAGATGTATAATACCAATTAAATATTTTCATATGAATTGTCACATCATCGCTATCTCTACTGAAAATGAATACCAACCAAATATTTCTACTGGAAATGAATAGCATTACTCAAACTTTAATTTATTGACAAAGATGATTGAACTTTAATTTAATATATAATTTTATAATTATTATTAATTATAATTAAAAGAGATTAACGAAATGCTAATGTGTTTGTACTTTAGTGCAAAATTTAGTAATTTTTTTTTTATAATTTTGTGTAAAGTTCAATAACCATTTGTGTTATTTATCATTGCACTTTAATCACGTCAACAATCTCCTCTTTTAATGGCTATTATTGAATTATATACTAAATTGACGATAGTTATTTTAAAAAATACATATCTTTAATACTCGTGAAAATTCTACTATACAATTCTTAGGATTCTTAGCCTCTGACTTAAGTATCAGAGTGTTTGCATAAAAATCTCTCAAGCTCTCTGATTATTTTCTTCCTTGTAATCTCGGACAATATTAAATCTCGAGACAAACATCTCATGATGATATCAAGTTCCTAGACGAAGGTTTTAAGGCGACATCAAATCTCGAAATGAAGGTCTCAAAATGATATTAAACCTTGAGTTCACTATAATTTCAGATGATCTGACCTCGAGGTTTGAAATGTTGTCACAATGACCATTAGTATCCAGAACTTGGACTCAGTTAACAACAATGGTGGCGGAATTGTTATTTTTTAATTTTTATTTGTTATTTTAGTTGGGACTACACAATATTTTATTGGATTTGTTTGAGTTAGGATTGAGGATCCCAAATTTTAATTTAATTGGGAGCGTGACAAGAATAGAAGTTTGATACACGAACCCCACCGCACTTGTAACATTTAAATAATATCTTATATAATCTTTAATTATAAATTGTTATATATATATATATATAGTGTTATATTCAAATTTGTTGTGCTGTTGACCAAAGGGATGGAATCAAACTTTAAGGCTCGAAACTAAAAATTAGCTCGACGAGTCAAGATTGAGTTTATTGAAGTTTTACTTGGCTTGATTCAATTATAACCCTACGTCTGTTTTTGATTTATGAGAGCATAAAATATGGTTTACTAACTCCCTTATTACTTGAGAAAGTGGTACATGTCCAAAATATCTTACTCGAAGTTTGAAAATCTCAATTAAAAAATCTTGTCAAAGTTTTCACTCAACCATTTCAAGTTTGAACTATATAAATATAAAGACAACTGACTCTAAAGAGTTGCTTACATTTATCTAAACTCTTTATCGAGTGTTAATTTGATCTTCGTAAACTATACTAGAAGATAAAATCTTGACCTAATTTGCAAGAGTTTGGGCATTGACATATTTAGTAATCCTCCTAATATCATCAATAATTATGAGTTATATTGGTGAATTTTTTAATTTATATATTTATTAGTAAATATATGAAAATTCGGAATCAAAATCATGATTAGGGTCATGTAATTCCTTTGCTTGTGTTGTGAAAATTATTTTGCATTTTTTTTTACTTCAAAAAATTTTAAATCTCTAATGATAAACAATGTGGGATGTTGATTTTTACTAGTTAAAAGCAGTAAAAACCAACATAAATATACTCTTCGAAATGCTGAAAGAGACAACCCGAGCCACAAGAATAGGACTTAAAGGCCTAATCTGAGAGTAACCAGCGCAAATCTGAGTCAATTTTACTACATCTATATAATAAGTCCAAATTGTAATCTCTCTCACTTTTAAAATCAATCTTTATTAACGATTACTTTTTTTAGACAATTTATAATTAATCCAATAACAATTTTTGTGACAATAAATAACATCGTAAAGACAATAAATTTATTCACTGGCAAAAATAATTATATATCAATTTCTTTATTGGAATACAACCCTTGCAATGACTTGTTGATTTCTTCATTTCCTCACAAGATGGAGCACAATAAGGATGGTTCATGGCAATGCCTAACTTCATCAACATAAACAGGCAAACTACAGCTGCTTCCATACGCTGGGCGGTAGTAATTACAATTTGGCGTGGCGTAATGCACTCCGTCTCCGGCGTTGTCGTTCTCCTCCTCCGGCTCCGGCGACTCAACGCTCACCAGCTCGGCGTAGCCCACTTTCTTCCTCAGCAAGGTGGTCAGCGCCACCGAGTCGATCCCATCTCCGACCACCACTATCTGGTCCTCCCCATTCAAGGCCACCTCTTCCACCCCTTCAAATTAATCAGCCAAACACGCACTGAATCAACTCGGCTCAAATCATGAGATCATGTGATATATATATATATACATACATACATACCAGTAAATCCAGCTGCATTGGTGAGGACTTTGGAGTGAGACTTGTTGCTGTTCATGCAAAACTTAATGACCACCTTTCGCTGCATAATTGTTAGTTTGTATATATTTATAAATACATATATATGCAATTAATTAAAATTAATTAGTATATAATCCACATAGTAATTGAAAGCAGAAGTGAAGTTAGTCTCTTGTTAATTTTGATCAGAATGTCACTTACCTTCATCCTACAGAGAGAGAGAGAGAGAGAGAGAGAGAGATGGCAGTGCCTAGCCCTCCCAGAGTCCCATGCATCCATATTTATATACACAGAATATAGTTGGGCAGATTTACATGAGCCGAGATCTGCCGTACCCCTTGGCTGTACCTCCAATACATGTCCTTCACGTCACCCAATTAACATATGTCATCAAAATAATAATTATTTAAAAAATATATAAAATTAAATATAAAAAATTATAAAATCAAAAGATAATACATATATTATGATCAATAATACATATTGATGAGGGAATATTTACAGGGGCAATTTTACTGTACTACCCCTGGGAGGTTACCATTAACTCGGAGCCATGTGTGCCAGTAAAGACAAATATGCGATCGCCACGTGTCAAGACTTAGGAGCTCCGCTTATCTTTATAATCTTTATTATGATTTTGAACTGGAAAGAGATAAAGAAGAAGATTAAGTCAACCAATGATATCTTTAAATATCCCAAGAATTATCTCTATTAGGAAAGATTATCTTTTCTTCCTATGGAAAGGGGATCAACCTCTCCTTTTGAAATATATCTTATCTCCTAAGGGAAAGGCCACGGGACATCTATAAATAGAGGGCAACCTCTACAGGTATGGGGATCTGATCTGACTCCTAAGGGACTCTTTTACTATCTTCCATTACTATTATACTCCTCAAAAACCCTATGAACTGACTTGAGCGTCGGAGGGATCACGGGGAGCGAGTCCCCACCCTTTTTGCAGGTACTTGGTCCGAGACAGAAGAAGGTGATCGGCTCCGCATCATCAATTGGCGCCCACCGTGGGGCCTTCGTCTTTTTCTTCTATTTTCCAAGTACAATTTCAAGCCGTAGGAAATCTATTCAACTCAATTACACGTATTTGCTGATTGCATCATGGGTACGCTTGTTTCTCTTTTAATATTTTTTGTGCCTCCTATGATTTTATTTTTCAATTATTGTTTTATGTAAAAATAATTGAAAGAGAAGGCCGAAAGATTTATATATATATGGATATATATATTCAATCACATAAAAGAAGCGTAATTCTGCCATTACATTCATATTATATGAATATATATATATATATATGTTGGAGAAAAGCTTATCATGGAAGCCTAGCGGAGTAAATAAGAAAAGAGGTGTTATATTATAATATTAAAGGGGAAGACTTCCTGGAAAAGGGGTATATACCCAGAAACCACCATGGATGAGCCAGGCGATGGCCGCAGCAAGCAGCGATAATGGTTACGACGGAAGCTCCGTTAATATCGCTTTGGTTAAAACTTATTTCCCTTGTTTTATCATTCTAGTGTTTTAACTACTATTTATTGGAGAATTGCTAGATATATGCAAAAGGTTTTAATTTGAATTGCTTGATAGATATGCTCCAATGACTTGAATTTTAATTGATTTTGTTAAAATGTTCGGGATTAATAACGTTAGCAGACGAAAGGCTCGCCCCGAACACCTACGGATGTAGGCGTTATGCCGAACCGCAAAAATAAAATACTCTATTTAATTGCGGACGTAGGCGTTACGCCGAACCGCAAAAACAAAATATTTGTTATTCTTTAATTGCGGATGTAGGCGTTACGCCGAACCGCGAAAACAAAATATTTGTTATTCTTTAATTGCGGATGTAGGCGTTACGCCGAACCGCGAAAACAAAATATTATTATTCTTTAATTGCGGACGTAGGCATTTCACCGAACCGCGAAAATAAAATAAGGATATTATTTGAAATCCCGTCATCAACTATAATCCAAGCCAGCATGTGCGAATGAAAATCGAAGGTCCGAAAGGCCTCAACAACGCAAAAGTAAAGGATCAGATGTGATCCTTAGGGGGCCCTGAACCCCCGAACACTCAAAAACAAAGGATCAGATATGATCCTCGGGGGGCCTCGAACCCCCGAACACTCAAAAACAAAGGATCAGATATGATCCTCGGGGGGCCTCGAACCCCCGAACACTCAAAAACAAAGGATCAGATATGATCCTCGGGGGGCCCCGAACCCCCGAACACTCAAAAACAAAGGATCACTTATGATCCTCGAACTCTTGACAACTCAAAATCGAAGGTTCAAAGGGGACCACCCCTACTAATTAAGGCACCAGTTCGGAGGCTACAAACCTCCGCCAAATGAAGACCAAAGGGGACCACCCCTACTAATTAAGGCACCAGTTCGGAGACTACAAACCTCCGCCAAATGAAGACCAAAAGGCATCAGTTCGAAAGCTACGAACCTCCGCCAAATGAAGACCAAAGGGGACCGCCCCTACTAATTAAGGCATCAGTTCGGAGGCTACGAACCTCCGCCAAACGAAGACCAAAGGGGACCATAGCCTCAGCCAATGGCCCCGAAGGCAAGGCGCGCAGCCTCAACCAACACAGCTTCTGCCAACGGCCCCGAAGACGAGGCATGCAGCCTCGGCTAGCAACCCCGAAGATCAGGCACGCGGCCTCGGCCACCGCAGCCTCGGCCAACAGCCCCCAAAGATCAGGCACACGGCCTCGGCCACCACAGCCTCGGCCAGTGGCCCCCGAAGACAAGGCACACGGCCTCGGCCAGCGGCCTCGAAGATAAGGCAAGCGGCCTCGGCCACCGCAGCCTTGGCCAACGACCCCCAAAGATCAGGCACACGGCCTCGGCCACCATAGCCTCGGCCAATGGCCCCCGAAGACAAGGCACACAGCCTCGGCCAGCGGCCTCGAAGATAAGGCAAGCGGCCTCGGCCACCACAACCTCGACCAGCGGCCCCCGAAGATGAGGAATGCGGCCTCGACTAGCATAGCCTCGGCCCTAGGCCAAAAATAACAATAAAAATATATGTACTGATTTAAGAGCTGACCCTTTTTCTACTATAGGAAAATTCTCGAACGTCACTATCACCTCGAGCGACCTAATCACCCTTTGCATGGGAAGACTGAAAAGGCAACGGGAGACTTAAGAAGCGAATTCAACATCCGAGACTGCTAACCCAAATTTTTAGCAGAATTTTTTTACAGAGGCTCAGAAAAACAGTGACAACTACTCCTTCAGCTGCCCAACCTCCTTACTCGATCAGCTCAAGGAGTGGGGGGCAAGTGATGAGGGAATATTTACAGGGGGCAATTTTACTGTACTACCCCTGGGAGGTTACCATTAACTCGGAGCCATGTGTACCAGTAAAGACCAATATGCGATCGCCACGTGTCAAGACTTAGGAGCTCCGCTTATCTTTATAATCTTTATTATGATTTTGAACTGGAAAGAGATAAAGAAGAAGATTAAGTCAACCAATGATATCTTTAAATATCCCAAGAATTATCTCTATTAGGGAAGATTATCTTTTCTCCCCATGGAAAGTGGATCAACCTCTCCTTTTGAAATATATCTTATCTCCTAAGGGAAAGGCCACGGGACATCTATAAATAGAGGGCAACCTCTACAGGTATGGGGATCTGATCTGACTCCTAAGGGACTCTTTTACTATCTTCCATTACTATTATACTCCTCAAAAACCCTATGAACTGACTTGAGCGTCGGAGGGATCACGGGGAGCGAGTCCCCACCCTTTTTGCAGGTACTTGGTCCGAGACAGAAGAAGGTGATCGGCTCCGCATCATCACATATATATATTTTGTTGCATCATCCAAATGAAGGGACCAGTTTCGCCCACATTTCACGTGTTTAACTTTAAAAAAAATTAAAAAATAAATTTAATTATGATGAAAAATACTTTTATTTAAAATATTTTTTATATTTTATTTTTTTTGATCTATATCTTAATTAACAAACTATACGTTAATAGAAAGATGGAAAGAAATATTCAACCATGTAATTACTCACTAATATTGACTATAGCACTAAGTCATGGATAGAAATTTTAGGTGTTGGCCACGTGTCAAGTGAGGTGAATTTTTGGTATTCTCATAGAGAAGAGGTCTCAAGTTTCGAAAGAAGATATTAAAACATCAATTGAAAAATATAATGGAGGGAGAAGTTCATTTTAAACATAGAACTAAACTAAGCAAATGGAACCCTCAAATGTACTGTTGTTGCTTCGGCTATACTGATGCTAGGAAATATATCCCCACCCACATGGCAAGACCCTTATTGGAGCCGTATCAACTCGGCCCAACGGACAAGCGGCCGGCCCACTTTGGCCCATTATAAACTTCCTTAAAAAATTCATAATAATACTATAAAAAAAATGTTGTATTGAATATTTTTTAGGCATCTTGTTGAAAAATAATGTACAAGATTACATAATGCACAAGATTAATTGAATAATATCTCAATTTATTTTTGTTCTCTTAAAATACTGGTAAATAAAGACTTATAAAATACGTACGAACTTATAATTTACAAAATAATGTACCACTAAAAAAATTGTGTATGCTAGATTATGTCTTAATTTATTTATAACCGCTGGGCACTTGGCTCAATATTTTTATGGCGTTACGTGGTGCTTAGACACAAATCGACCCGGTTGATATTTATTCTAAAATAATATTTGTTAAAATGTGTAAGATAAGGGGAGAGTTAAGATAAGATTGGAATATTTTTCAGATGAAGATATGAAATGGTCAAGATAAAACTGTGAAGTATTTTAAGATTTATATCATATTATTTATTAATTTTTTTAGAATCAATTGATAATTGTATTTCTTTTCATATGTTTGTTAAATACATGTGATAACTACTGAGATAAGGGTTTTTTTATTAAAATATCTCTATTACCAAATTCATTTAAAAATGTATGTTAACATCAATAACAAATTTATAATTAAAAATAGTATTTTATAATTAATGTGAATTGTCAAAAAATAAAAATATAATATAAAATTAATTTAAAAGTTTACCAAATTCATTCTAATTTAAATATGTTTCAAATTTATAATTGTAATTGCCAAAACATATTTTCATATTAGATAATAAAATATAAAATTAAATAAAATAAGGAAGATTCAATCTCTAAATAAGGATTCAATCTCCGAACTCAATTAAAAGAGGTTGTTTTATATATGGATATGCACAAGAATGGCAAAATATGGGTGATGATCAAAAAAATTTGAGAGAAAGAAAATCCACTTTATAATATATATATATAAATGAATCCATCAATAAAGGGATTGGGAAGCCATTCACATATTTATGCATAAAGCCACACCTTCTTCGACCAAGTATAGGTTAGCCCATGATGGAGACAGAAGAAGATGAAAGGCAAGAAAAAATGGTGGTTGGACAGACGGTGACAAGCAAGAAGATGAATAGTAAACATGTGAGAAGAAAATGGGGAAGGCTTTTATATAAGCGATATATAGGTAATTTATGTTTATATGTAAAATATCAGATAAATTTATCTGAAAAAGGGGTCAGATAATTTATCTGTAAAAATTCAGATAAGAAGTCACGTGAAGATTTTTGGCGGATCGTTCTAAGGGTTGCGCAATTAAACAATAGGAGTAAAGCATAATAGAATAGAGCAGAGAAGTGGACGGTATTTTTTATCGAAGATAATGCTATCCATCTCCGATAAAGATGAACAATAGTGATGTGATAGCATATGTTCAAGAACAATAGTGATGTGATAGCATATGTCAAATTTGTCGTATCATCGTTGTTCATCTCTACTAGAAATGAATAGCATTACTCAAACTTTAATTTATTGGCAAAGATTATTGAACTTTAATTTAATATATAATTCTATAATTATCGTCAATTGTAATTAAAAAAGATTAACGAAGTATTTTTTTTTTATATTTTTGTGTAAAGTTCAATGACCATTTGTGTTATTTATCATTGCACGTTATTAATCATGTCATCATTCTCCTCTTTTAATGGCAATTGATAATAGTTATTAAATTATATACTAAATTGACTATAGTTATTTTAAAAAAGACATGTCTTTAACAATCGTGAAAATTCTACTCTACAATTTTTTGCATTTTCAGCATTTGACTTAAGTATCGGAATATTTGTGTAAAAACCTCCCAAACCCTGTGATTATTTTCTTCCTTGTAGTCTCGGACGATATTAGGTCTCGAGACAAATATCTCATGATGGTATTAAGTCTCTAGATGAAGATTTTAAGACGACATCAAATCTCGAAATAAAGTTCTCAAAATGACATTAAACCTTGAGTCTGACGGTAATTTCAGACGATGCGTGTGAAATGGTGTCACAATGACCATTAGTATCCAGAACTTGGACTCAGTTAACAACAATGGTGACAGAATTGTTATTTTTTATTTTTTTTCTTCGTTATTTTAATTGGGACTAGACAATATTTTATTGGATTTGTTTGAGTCAGGATTGAGGATCCCAAATTTTAATTTAATTGGGAGTGTGACAAGAATAGAAGTTTGATACACTAACCCCACCCCACTTGTAACATTTAAATAATATCTTATATAATCTTTACTTATAAATTGTTACATATGTACATATATATATATAGTGTTATATTCAAGTTTGTTGTGCTGTTGACCGAAGGGATGGAATTCGTAAAAGAAAGAAAGAAAGAAATAATCCACAGCCACGGGAAGCGTCAAGTACCATAAGAAATCACAAAGAAGTTAAATAAAAATACCCCACCATATAGGGGTCTTGAAATATAGTGAAGTCTTTGGTCATTCTTTAATGTGCCCTCTTGATGGAAACTCATGCCATTTTTCTTTTCACATGGTATGAAAGCAATCGCCTTACATTATTTTATATAAAACAAATATTATGATAATTAATAATGGGATTATAAAATCATGAATTATTTATAAATTTACTCTTGTGGTCTTTTTTGAGAAGAGTTAATCACGACATGTTAAGTGTTTCATTAGTTAGAGCCTCTCATTAGGGTTGCAAATGAGCTAAATTGTTCACAAGTGACTTAGTGTTCAGCTTGATAAAAAACTTATTCGAATTTGTTCATTAAGGTAAAACAAGTTGACTTTCAGCTTAATTTTGAAATTCGACTTGTAAATAATCTAAGATTGAGTTCAATAAAACTCACAAACATGTTCAATTAGAGCTGAACTTTAAGGCTCGAGACTAGAAATTAGCTTGACAAGTCAAGCTTGAGCTTATTGAAGCTTGGCTTAGCTTGGTTCAATTACAACCCTACGTTTATTTTTGGTTTGTGAGAACGTAATATATGGTCTACTAACTCCCTTACTACTTGAGGAGGTTGTCCATGCCCAAAATATCTTGTCTAGAGTTTGAAATTCTTGGTTAAAAAGTTTTGTCAAGTTTTCGCTCAGCCATTTCAATTTTGACCTATATAATGGATAAAACCTCAACAGCTAAAGACAACTGACTCTAGAGAGTCACTTATATTTACCTAAACTCTTTATCGAGTGCTAATTTGATCTTTGTAAGCTATTCTAGAAGATAAAGTCTCACCTTTGCAAGAGTTTGGGCATTGACATATTTCGTGATCCTCCTAATATCATCAATAATTATAAGCTATATTGGTGAATTTTTTAAATTTATATAGGTATTAGTAAATATATGAAAATTCTGAATCAAAATCATAATTGGGAATTGTTTGAAAATACTAAGAATTTTTTTTAATTGATTTCTTTTTCTCATGTAATTCCTTTCCTTGTGTTGTGAAAATTATTTTGCATTTTTTTTTACTTCAAAAAATTTTAAATCTCTAATGATAAACAATGTGAGCTATTGATTTTTACTCTTTAAAAAGCAGAAAAACCAACATAAATATACTCTTTGAAATGCTGAAAAGGGCAACCCGAGTCACAAGAATAGGATTTGAAGGCTTAATATGAGAATAACTAACAAAAACTTGAGTTAACTTTACTATATAGGGCTAGTTTGGTTATGCGTTTTTTTCTTAAAGTTTTTAAACTGGGTAGTGTTTGAGCTAGTTATAACATTTAAACTGGATAGCGTTTAAACTGATAAAGTGTTTGAATAGTTAAATGTGCTTTTAAGCTATTAATGTAAGGTTATGTGTTTGGTTTGTAAAAGCTGATAAGCCGTTAGAATTTGACAAAAAGACTAAAATGAACATGACACTGAATAATATAAATAAAATTCAAAAAATATAATTTTTTAAACAAAATTTAAATTGACATCCAACTACTAAAATACTTACAATTATATGTTAATAAATTATAAAAAAAATTTAAAAATATATAATTTTATCATTAAATGTTAATAAAATATACATAATTATTAAAAATATATTAAGATTATAAATTATAAATTATATGTATTATATATGTTATATAATAATAATATATATTATTATGTATTATTGTAATATATATATATATATATAGTTCAACCATGGCAGCAGCGCGGATGAGATGAGGGTGATGGACGACCGACGACGCGATGGGCGCTGGCGATGGCGACCATTTGCTAGCAGGGTGGTGATGGAGGCTTGCGGTGATGGGCAGCGAGGTAGCTTGTGGCGAAGGCAGCGATGGGTGACGATGAAGGCTTGCAGCGCTAGTGATGGTGATGATCTGCTAGCAGGGTGGCACTGGGTAGCCACAACGACCATTTATGGAGGAGATCCGATAGTAACGGAGGAGAAGATGAGAAGGCAAGATGAGAGCAGTAAAGGAGAATGTAAGAGTAATGAGGCAGAGTTAGGAAGGTATAGAAAGAGGGGGTTGTAAATTTTGATACTGTTGGAGGGTAAGATAGTAATTTACCTAGTCAACTCAAAAAGCTCCATAAAGCTTCTTTGCAAAAGCGAGTGGTTGATGGCTTCTCCAAAACGCTGTTGGTTTAGCGTTTCAGCTATTGCGACATCCAAATTGATAAGATAACAAGCTTCATAGCTTATAAGCTAAATGAAGCGCTTATAAGCAATCAAACGCATTGCCAAACTAATTGATAATAAGTCCAAGTTGTAATCTATCTCACTTTTAAGATCAATCCTTATTAATGGTTACTTTTTTAGACGATTTATGGTTAATCCTATAACAATTTTTGTGACGATAAATAACATCATAAAACAATAAATTTATTCACTATCAAAAGTAATTATATATCTATTTCTTTATTAGAATACAACCCTTGTAATGACTTCTTGATTTGTTCATTTCCTCACAAGATGGAGCACAAGGATGGTTCATGGCAATACCTAACTTCATCAACATAAACAGGCAAACTACAGCTGCTTCCATATGCTGGGCGGTAGTAATTACAATTTGGCGTGGTGTATTGCACTATGGGCTCCACCGTTTTCTGGCCATCTCCTCCGGCTCCGACGTTGTCGTTCTCCCCCTCCGGCTCCGGCGACTGGACGCTCACCAGCTCGGCGTAGCCCACTTTCTTCCTCAGCAAGGTGGTCAGCGCCACCGAGTCGATCCCATCTCCGACCACCACTATCTGGTCCTCCCCATTCAAGGCCACCTCTTCCACCCCTTCAAATTAATCAATCATCCAAACATGCACTGAATCAACTCGATCGGCTCAAATCATGAGATCATGTGATATATATAATATATATACATACATACCAGTAAATCCAGCTGCAGTGGTGAGGACTTTGGAGCGAGACTTGTTGCTCTTCATGCAAAATTTAATGACCACCTTTCGCTGCATAATTGTTAGTTTGTATATATTTATAAATACATATATGTGCAATTAATTAAAATTAATTAGTATATAATCCAGATAGTAATTGAAAGCAGAAGTGAAGTTAGTGTCTTGTTAATTTTGATCAGAATGTCACTTACCTTCATCCTAGAGAGAGAGAGAGAGAGAGAGAGAGAGAGAGAGAGAGATGGCAATGCCTAGCCCTCCCAGAGTCCCATGCATCCATATTTATATACACAGAAGATGGTTGGGCAGATTTACATGAGCCAAGATCTGCCGTACCCCTTGGCCGTACCTCCAATGCATATCATTCACGCCACCCAATTAACATATGTCATCAAAATAATAATTATTTAAAAAAATATAAAATTAATATATGATCAATAATACACATATATATTTTTTTGCATCATCCAAATGAAGGGACCAGTTTTGCCCACGTTTCACGTGTCTATCTTTATGTACGGTTCATAATATGTACGGTTCAGTTTTGGGTCTTAATTAAGTCGCCAAGTTGATATTATATTTTTTTATATATTTATTTAAGTATTTTATTATTTTAATTATATTCATGTACTTACATTTTGTTGTATAAAATAAAATGATAAAATGAGATAAGTCAGCACTTTAGGTAAAAATTTTAACTAATTTGTCAAGTTTAATATTACAAACCCAAATCCCTGTTTTATTTTATTCTAATATTCTCTTATTTTTTTCACCAGACATATTATAATCCTTTGAACATGATCTAGCAAGGGAGCATTAACCCATTGAAAGAAATTGCAAGCACCATCTATCTACATTTTTTTGCAAAATTAAAGACCTATTAATAAAAAAATCTTAAATTTACAAAAATAAGGTACACATCAAAATACACAGAATTTAAATTAATTCTAAAATATAGGTAAATGGGTATAATCAAAATAATAAAAAATATAATTTTTCACAAGAAAACAAATAAAGTCAAAGTATAGGTGTTAAATTGAATTGAAAATATAAATTTAAAGATATAATTAAAATAATAAAAAATTCAAATCACCTTATAAAATAAACATGAAATGAGGGAGATAAAAATATAAATTTAGTCTAATTAACAACTACAAAGCTGATATGTTATCCCGTCAAACCAAGCAAGCAGGGGAGCTGGTGTGTGTGGGCCCACCATTCCTCCATGGGGCCCACGCCCCCTCTCTCAAATTATTTGAGTCTTAATTAAGGTTGCTTTCCCACAGCTTTTTTATTAGGTTTTAAAACTAAATCACGACTTAGAGCATCCCAAAGTCTACCATAAATAATCATCACATCTTCCACTAAATTATATTTATAATTTAGTTCATTTATATTTAAATTTGCTGAGATTTAAAAATAATGCTTAAATTCTTTGTATTTTTTTTTTATTATTTCAAGACTCCTCAAAAAGAAAAAAAAAATGACCTATCAACAAAATAGTTAAATAAATTATCTGAATCTCTAAAAATATTTATAAATTATATAAAATCTCCATATAAATAATTAAAACAAGAAGTCAATTGTCGATCGATATGAGTTTAACTTAGGGGTTTTTCTGAGAGTCGCTTTAGTTTGATTTTGCCTAAATCTTTTACTAGCACATCGGTTTTGATTTGATTTTACGTATACAATTAATTGTAACTTATATTTTGATTTTTTCAAATATTTTAAAAATATGAGTAAATTTGAATTAATATTTTACGCAATTAAGGTTTATAAATAACATTTGAACAATATTAAATAATTTAGGCTATGCTATGCAATAACAACATTTTATTAGTAATTAAGGTTAAATTTCATGAGTTAATGACATTAACCCATGAAATTTCATGGGTTACAACATTTGTTAACATTCTATATTAATAGTATATATTTTATGGGTTAATGACATTAAAAATTAACCCATAAAATATAAGTCACAAGGTTTTCTGTATTTGTGAGAAGAAAATGATTGAATAAGCGCTATGAACATCCAAGTTCAAAGTTAAGGGTGTGCAATCATTATAATCAAATCAAATTGATTAAAAATTATTAATCAAATTGAGGCATATAATCGAACTGAACTGAACAAGTCATATAAACTAACAGAAATAACTAAAATCGAATTAACCAAATTTTGAACCGTTATAATCAAATAAAAAATCTTACCAAAAAAACTAAACCGAACCTAATAAAAGAGGATTGGCTTGTCAGTTCGATTTGATTTTTTAATTAATAATGCTAAAAAAATTGAATTGAATAATCAAAATTCTTAAAAGAAATAATTAAATTGAAACTAATAACCGAACTGAATTGAATAATTAAAAATCTTAAAAAAAATAATCATATCCAACTGTTACTCATGAAAAATCAAACCGAACGAACAAATTAACATCGTGGCACATGCCGTGGTCAACGAAGAATAGAGATAATTTCTACCCCTGCTTTTTGAAGAATTTGCGACATTGACAAAAAGTAAGCCATGTGCTTCTGTTGCCAACCAAATTCCCAGCATCTGTTAATTTGTGTGAATAAATTATAGCACTTTTTGGTAGTTTGCATGTGATTTTTAATTGGTTTAGGAAAGGGTGGTCATTAATCCATAAAATACATTTTATGTTTATTTATGTGACTTATATTTTATGTTCATTTATGTCATTAACCTATAAAATATATATTATTAATGATGACACTGTTAGATTCGAAAAGTCTATGGCAAGTACCAAGAGGGGGGTAAATTGGTGTATTAAATTTTTATTTTTTTGATAAAAGGAGATGTTGTCTATAAAGACTGCAATTTCGTTAAACCTCAAGATCTTGAAATAGTATGATGAGATATCAATCGTATAAAGACAATCTCGTTTTTACAAAAGAAAACATAAGAATGAAAAATATGAAATCTTTTTTAATGAAAAATGTATGAACCAAGAAGGAAATAAAGAGATACTTGAATGGATAAAGAGGTGAAAATCACAAGAACAAGATAACACAAGGATTTATAGTGGTTCGGCTTAACTAAACCTAGTTCACTACCTTAGCTACTCACTAAGAATTTTCAAACAAAATACTATAACTCTCTTATCATGCCGAATAGGCCCTACAGCATCAAGATAGGAAGATACAAACCTCTTGCTTAAATAAGCAAGCCCTCTAGCAAACTTAGGTAATAAAACCCCCTACTTTGACAAGTAGGTCCTCTAGCTATACAAACTAGGAACACAAGAAATGATATAAGAGATTAGTTTGCCCACTTAGTTACAATGTAATCAAGAATAAATACAAGCTTAAAAATTATGCTTTGAAACAAATAAAATACAAGCTTTGAGAGCAAGAGACTTAGGGCACAATTGAAGCACGATTGATAAGCACTTGGGAGCTTGTAGATAGATTGCTTTAGTTAATCGAATTCTTCTTCTTGACTTGCATTTATAGAGGTTTGAAAGAGAAAACTTGAAATCATCTCGTTGCAAGTGGAGAGAACACTTGAGAGTAGTGGTCACTAGTCGTTAAAAGCTGTCTGCGACAAACCGGTCGACAACTTCATATAACTGGTCGATAGTATAGATTGAAATATTTAAACACCGGTCGACAGGAAGGGTAAAGCGGTCAACAGGTTCTCAAGACCGGTCGACAGGTCAATACGTAGAGGCGGTCGACAGCAAACAATTGAAAGCATGTTGTTTAGCCGGTCAACAGCCTATATGTCTTAACCAGTCGACAGCTTGGCATTTTAAAGCAACCGGTCGACAGGCTTATATCACCGGTCGACAGCTTCTTATACATTTGAAAATAGAAGCTATTTCTGTTTATGAATTTTACACGGCAATTTTAAGACCAATAGATTGGAACATAATGAGACCAATGGATTAAGACAAAATATGATAATTTTGCTATGATATAAATATGAAAGATTGTTTTTGATTTACTTTGATTTAATTTAAATAAGATAACTTGTTTAGAAAAATAGTTTGAAATTGAATTTATTTTCATATCATATATGTATAAGTTTGGTCGACCATCAAAACCAAAACATCAATATCATCAATCTCTCCCTTTTTGATGGAGACAAAAACTTTTTAAACTTGCTAGCAAAAAATCAATTGTAATATCAATCTCAATTTCAAACTACCTTCTCCCCCTTTTTTTGTCAGTAATCAAAAAGAGATGTCTTACAAGCGAAAAGCTCCCCCTTAATTATAGGCTCCCCCTTAAAATGAGATAAACAAAAACAATTTCAATTACAAGAGCATATAGATATATAGACAAACCATCAATATCCAAAACATCAAGAGCAAAAAGATAACATTACCAAATTTAAAGCATTAACAAGACCAAGTGCATAGGTTCAAAGACTAAAAACTTCAATAAAACATAAAGAAATGCCATATATGAACCAAGATAAAAGCATCCTGTTGATTAAGGATCTGCTGCAGGAGGTGGAGATGACGTTGATGTGGCTGGGGGTAGACGAGATAGGATGAGCTCCATGAGGTTGCAAATCTCTCGAACCTCTCCTAGAAGGGAATCAACTTCAGCTCGAAGGGTAGCAATCCCATGAATCACAAGGTCATTTGGACGATAGGATGGCTCGACAAATGCATGAGATGAAGAGGCATGCATAGGAGATGGAGGAGGGATGAAAGATGTAACATGAGGCTCAGCTATAAGAGGAGGAGCATCTTCATGTTCAGGTGAGGAGGGCGCACCTCGCTTCTTAGACTTAACCCAATTTCTGTGTTTATCTTCTTTGTATCCCATACGTCCTAAGATCTTACTATTTAGGACTTTGGAGGGTTGAATCATAATGCGGCGAGAGTTAATAAGGGTTGCACTATCGATTTTAGAATCGAGGATTGAGCTAATAAGCATGCTATAAGGGAGAGTCTTTTGTTTGTTAGTGAATGCACCAATCATTTCACTCACAATTAGGGAACACAGGTTGATCTTTTGTCGAGTCATAATGTGAAACATGAGCCATACATCTTCTTTAGTAACTTGGGCAAAGTTACCTCGTCTTGGCACAATGAGTTGAGCACAAATGAGGTGCAAGAGATGACCCATTAAAGATAATTTGGATGATAAGTCAATATAACATAAAAGAGACTCATCTTCAAAAATGGTTTTTGATGCAAGATCATGATTGAACTCAGTAGGATTGTAGATGAGGCCTTCATTTGGAATGTGAGAGAAAGAGTTTATGTGTTTGGCGTCTATGTTGATAGAATTTCCATATATAGACTTTGGTTTTGAATCTAGATTGAGAAACATAGCCGTGAATGGTGTTCGATGCATTGTAGTAAAATGTTCTAACGACATCCACATAAACTTCTCTATGTAAGGAAATAAATGGCAACCAACCAAAACTTTCTAGAGTACCAAGGCATGGAAATCTAATAGACTCTAGGAAATTTAGAACAAGAAATGATTCTAGAATGACTTCACGAGAGACAAATAGAGTAGTAAAGCGACTAAGATTAGTCGGATTGCTTACTAACCGTTGAATTTCTGTGGGTTCATGTGGATGGTCTTCTTTCGCGGCTTGAGGACGTTTGGTGTGAGCCATTGAGATAAGCGAAAATGGAAGAAATTGATGTAATGGAGATTACTATGGGGGTTGATCGAGCAAGAGGAAATGGAGAAAAGAGTTTATTTGCCAAGAGAAAAACAAGTGAGAAAATAGGGTATGAGGGTAACTCGACGGTTGTCCGATTTTTATAAATTTCGACAGAAGCGGTCGACAGGTTGAGTCCGGGCGGTCGACAGTATGGTCATGATCGGTCGACCGTTATGATGGTTCAAAAATTAATTTAAGCCTATTAAGCGGTCAACAGGCATTGTGAACCGATCGAATGCTAATTTAATAACCAGTCGACAGTATTATTGTGACCAGTTGATAGTATTATTGTGACCGGTCGACCAGTTCTCAGAGGCTATTTAAGAAAAGAATAAAAACATTGTGTTTTGGAAATACAACATTTATACATAATTTTGTATATTTAATTATCACACAACATATAACATGTACATTTAAGATACATTACTATACCAATGAAAATCATGAAGATATTATGTTAAGATATGATCATTCCTAGTTTACTTCTAAAAATTTCAAATTTGTTTTTATCCAAAGGTTTAGTAAAGATATCAGCTATTTGATGGTTTGTATCAATGAATTCTAATGTTATGTCTCCTCTTTGAACATGATCTCTAATGAAATGATGTTTGACTTCAATGTGCTTAGTTTGGGCATGAAATACAGGATTTTTGGTCAAGGCTATTGCATTTGTAGTGTCACACTTTATTGGTATATTTCTAAGTCTTATGTCATAATCTTCTAATTGATGCTTCATCCACAAGACGTGAGCACAACAACTTCCAGCTGCTACATACTTAGCTTCGGTAGAAGAGAGTGCAACAGTATTTTGCTTCCTACTAGACCAAGATATCAATGAGTTTCCTAGAAATTGACATGAGCCACTGGTGCTTTTTCTATCAACTTTACATCCATCATAGTCAGCATCGGTATAGGCTTCAAGATAATACTCATTTGACTTGGGATAAAATAGCTCTAGATGAGACGACCCTTTTAAGTATCTAAAAATTCATTTTACTGCTTTTAGGTGAGACTCTTTAGGGTCGGATTGAAATCTTGCACATAAGCAAACACTAAACATAATATCTGGCCTATTTGCTGTTAAATATAATAATGATCCAATCATGCTTCTAAACAGCTTATTGTCCACCTTTTGTCCTATCTCATCTTTGTCCAAATATGATGAACCACTCATAGGAGTAGCTATAGGTTTGCTATCTTGGACATTGAATTTCTTAAGAAGGTCTTTAATGTATTTTTGTTGAGATATATAAATCCCTTCATCTTCTTGTCTAATTTGTAATCCTAGAAAATATTTCAATTCTCCCATCATGCTCATCATCACATAGAGATTTATTTGCTGATCCAAAAATAATATCATCAACATATATTTGAACTAATAGAATATCTTTGCCTTGTGTTTTTATAAACAATGTTGTATCAATTTGCCTTCTTTTGAACTCTTTTTCTATAAGAAATTTGCTAAGTCTCTCATACCAAGCTCTAGGGGCTTGTTTTAAACAATAAGGCTTTGGAAAGTTTAAACACATGATCCTCAAGTTTCGGGTCCTCAAAACCTGGGGGTTGTTCCACATATACTTTCTTATTTATATAACCATTTAAGAAAGCACTTTTGACCTCCATTTGATATAGTTTAAAATCTTTGTAGCATGCAAATGATAATAGCATTCTTATGGCTTCAAGCCTAGCTACGGGAGCATAAGTTTCATCATAATTTATTCCTTCTTCTTAGCTATATCCTTGAGCTACTAATCTAGCTTTATTTCTTGTAACAATTCCATTTTCATCCATCTTATTCCTAAATACCCATTTGGTTCCTATGGTTGGATGATCTTTAGGTCGTGGAACCAACTTTCACACTTTATTTCTTTCAAATTGATTCAACTCTTCTTGCATAGCTACGATCCAATTTTTATCATTCAAGGCATCCTTAATGTTTTTAGGCTCTATTTGAGATATAAAGGCTACATATTGACATTCATTTCTAATAAATGCTCTTGTCTTAATTCCTTTAGAAGGATCACCTATAATGTCATTTTCTTCTACATATTTTCTTTCTCTTGGAAATGATGGTTCTTTTTCTGCTTGAGAAATAAGCTTTTCATTTTGGCTTTTGTTTTGATGATCTAATGAGAGCTTTCTAAGATTTTTGCTTAATTCATTTTCATCTTCTTCTCGATATTTTTGGATAATAGAGTTTGTATCATCAACTTTTACTTGAATAGTTTCTTCAATTACTAATGTTTTCTTATTGAATACTCTATATGCCTTACTTAGTACTGAGTATCCTAAAAATATGCCCTTATCACATTTTGAATCGAATTTACCTGAGGCATCTTTATTATTTAGAATAAAGCATTTGCTACAAAAAATGTGAAAGTATGAAATATCAGGTTTTCTTCCTTTATATAGTTTATATGGGGTTTTCTTTAAGATAGGTTTTATGGAAACTCTATTTAGAATATAACATGCTGTATTTAGAGCTTTTGCCCAAAGATTTTTAGGAAGATTTTTGTCACACAACATGGTTTTAGCCATTTCTTGAAGAGACCTATTTTTCCTTTCAACTACTCCATTTTGTTGAGGGGTTCTAGCACAGGAAAAATTATGTTCAATACCATTATCTTCACAAAAATATTTAAAGTGTTCATTTTCAAATTCTCCTCCATGATCACTTCTAATATTTGAAATACATATTCCTTTGTCTTTTTGAACTCTTTTGCAAAAAATTTCAAATTGTTTGAATGTTTCATTTTTAGTAGCAAGGAAAATTACCCAAGTAAACCTAGAGTAGTCATCTACAATAACAAGAGTATAATGTTTTCCTCTTAGGCTTTGGGTTCTCATAGGACCAAAAAGATCTAAATGAAGCAATGCTAGAGGCCTAGAAGTTGAGATATTATTTGAGGGTTTGAAGGAAACACTTATTTGCTTGCCTTTCATGCAAGCATCACAAATGTGATCTCCTTCATATTTTAACTTAGGTAGACCTTTAACAAGATCATGTTTGATAATTTATTCATAAGATTCATACTAGCATGACCTAATCTACTATGCCATAACCAAGTATTTTGAGATATGGTGGATACTAGACATCTTTCTACACTAGATAAGGATAGGTCTAGGTAAATTATGTATACATTATCAATTCTATTACCTACAATTTTCATTTTATTTGTTTTCAAACATGATACCTCACATGCAAAGGTGTTAAAACACACTTTATTTCCATTGTCGCACAATTGACTTGTACTAATTAAATTATGTTTAAGACCATCTACCAAAGCAACGTTTTCAAGCACAAAATTTGGAAAACATATAGAACCAATACCACGAATTTTACCTTTTGAGTTGTTACCATAGACAACGTTACCTCCTTGTTTGTAGGTGATATTGTTGAAGAGTCGTTCATCTCCGGTCATGTGTTTTGAGCAACCACTATCAAGAAACCACTTGCTTCTCACAACATTTTTGTAGCAAGAGCAACCTGTCACACAAGCAATCAAGTTGCTTCCTTTAGTACCCAACCCTTTTTGGGTCCATTCATGTTAGCATATAACTCTTTTTTGGTACCCAAATTTGCTTATATCTATGTGGGTTGTTTCTTATAAAATATTTGTTGATAGAATGATTATGTCTCCCACAGTAATAACATGTGATCCTATTCCTTGAAACGTATGGTTTACAAAAATGATCTTTTGGTTTTTGATACGAAGCTTTTACAAAAATGGTTTTGCTTTGTGTATCTAAACATGGATCAAAACCTAGGCCTTGTTTATCTCCAAAGCTTCTTTGAGCTCCTAGGATGATTTCAAGTTTCTTTTTCCCTTCAACAAGTTTTTCTAAGGATTCCTTTAAGTCAAAATTTTGTTTAGTTAGAGTTTCTTTTTTACTTTCTAGGTCCTTTTTCTCACTCATCCAAGAATATTTTTCTTCTTGCAATATTCTTACTTCACTGTCTAATGATCTTGAATTCTTTTTGAGAACATTGTATTTGAAACTAACTTCTTCAAACTCATTCATAATTTCAGTTAATGCATCTTGTAATTCTACAAGAGTGAAATTCACGGATTAGAAGAACTTACCTCTTCAATATTTTCCATGAGACAAAGGTTAGCAACTTCTTCATTTTGATCTTCATCTCCTGAGGAGAAGTCATTCTCGCTCCATGCGGCTAAGGCTTTCTTCTTTTCTTTCCACTTCTTTTTTTTCAAGGAAGGACATTCGGATCTTACATGACCTTCTTTCTTGCATTCATAACATTTAATTTCTTTAGTATCTTTTTCTTTTTGTTCATTATCTTTCTTAAAATGCCTTTTTTGATTGAATTTTTGATTTCTCATAAATCTATTGAATCTCCTAGTAAACATTGCAAAGTGCTCGTCCTCACTATCTTGTGACTCTTGATTGTCGGTCTCTACCTTAAAGGCTATGCTCTTAGTCTCTACTCTTTGATTCATCTACATCTTTCTTTTCATCAAAATTTCATGAGTCATAAGTGAACCTAACAAGGTATCAAAGGTTAGAGTATCTAG
>NC_068352.1:31561443-31650865 GCF_014633365.1 Diospyros lotus
TAGATAACTAATTTCTAACAGCACCCATGTGCTCTAACAACTTGTAAAAATATCCTAACAAACCATTGCAACCTTATTACAATGATGCCCTTCTATTATTCCTTGGGTCATGACAATTCCCCCCTCCTTGAGAGAGTTCTTGTCCCCAAGAACTTGCAGCAACTATTCATTACTTTTCATCCAATACCGGCTTTCTCGATCCGTTTCATTCTTCTTGCTTGCTTGCTTGCATCTTTTAGGCCTCTTCTTCTTCGTTCTTAGGTTTCCAAGATCCATCCCAAGCATACTTTGGCCTAGAGCTTCAATTGAAGAAATCTGATCGAGTTCAAGTTTGATGCCCCCACCTTCTGCAATAGCTGGCCGACCACAATCAGTCTCCCTTTCCAATACAAGGTTGGATAGAGAATCTACAACCATAGCTGCCTTTACTATGTTTCCATTCAACCCATGGCCAATTTCTGTTGCAAAAATATCAACATCATCCTGAAAATATAGCGATGAAGAGTTGTAGACTTGCCTTGGGTGCTCAGACCAATGCTGTTTGTGAGCATTGGAATTAGGGGTTGCTATGATTTCAATCCCTGATTTATCAGTTTCCAGCTCTTGTAAAGTGTGATCTTTACAGATCTCCTCATCCAATCTACCTTCATGTTCTGAATCCTTAGTTACCATTGATAAATTGGCTGTGATTCCAGCAACAACTTCCTTAATATTGATTGATTTTTCAGTTGGTTCCTCTTGATTCCATGCAAGTAATCCAGCAGCTTCTTTTTCCCCATCTTCGTCGAGATATTTCTCTACATGCACTTCTCCTTCAAAAGGATTCGTGGGCTCCTTTTGATCTGTTATCCTATCAACCCGATTAATATAATTTTCCTTGAGATTATGCTTTTCACAACCAAAATTACTCTCAATATTGCATCCATCTTTCTGGTCACTGTTGCCTCCGTCACAATGTTTCTTTTTCTGCCCAAAATCTAGAGTAGGCAGTGAATCGGTCATTCGTACTCTTGTCTCCTCCTTCGACTACTCCATTCCAAGGAACTCCTCCTTGTTAAAACTTTCGTGGTAATCATCAAAGTATTCTACCGAAAAGTTGTAATAATACTTCTTAATAAGTATCATTGCAAATTTTTGCAGCTTCTCATAAAACATTCGACCGAATTCCTTGCACTCTTCATGTATTACACTTCTTGTTCCTTTGTCCCTGTTGCTGCCAGCTGAAAAGGCAGCCTTCTTTGGCTGCCATTGAGGCTCCATTTCCGTTGAAAATGAAACATTCTTCTACTGCAATTGAGGCTGCTCTCTTGCTTGAAAATTAACCACTGAAAATGCAGCATCATTCGGCTGCAAATGAGACTCCAATGGTCTCGTATATGCACTGCTCCCCATAGCCAACTTTTCACCAACAACATACTTCGACGGCCACGGAATGGAAGTTCTGTACATGCTTCTGTTTTGCCTGTTATAGCAGTTCCTAAACTCACTTCAATTGCAACTCAATAGTTGAAGAACACCCGCTCTACTTCGCCTCCCTTCTTCAAACAAATTATCCCAAAATTCAAAGCCAAAATTAACCTTTGTTTACCTTACTAGCAGCCTAGGATTTGATTGGAATTACCGCAAAAGAGCGCTGGAATTCTCAACCAAGAATCACCCCTCCAAATTCGCCTTCCACAATCCACTCCCAGTTGCTCCAAATCTCAACGTTTCTGCTATGCAAATACTTCCAGAACTTGATTGAATCGATTTGGCCTCCAGATTCACCTCACGAAAATCAGTTGCTTGTTTTCAATGTCGAACCAGTGACCAGAGTCCTAGCTAGAGGTCACTCCTCCTACGTCTCCTTCAAATCCTAGCCGACCTCACCTTCTCATGCATCGGAATCAGTTACTACTTCAAATCCAACATGCGATTGCCTTAATTCAACAATTACTTCCAAACTTGCATCCTTACTCACCAGAATGTCTACTCGGCCGCCAAAGACCCCCCGGCTTGCTCACTTCAAATCGGATCGAACATTATTGAATTTTGAACTCCAGCCGAGGAAGACCGCTCTGAGATGCCTTCCGATTGGGTCCGTGAAGTGATCAGAAATCACCTTCTCCCTCAATCCTTCCTCGTTTGACAAGGGCTATTCACCGAATCCGTTTGAATTGGCTGTGACAGCCTTCCCCACCCCTGTCGTCAACTTCGGTGGAGCTCTTGCAACCTGTCTTCCGCTTCAGTTGCACGCGCCTAGGTCGTCAGCTTCACCCTCCGATGGACTCACACCTCTTCGGGACGTCCGCTACAGCCGCGGACGCTCGATGGTCCACTTAACTCTCCGACGGACTGCCGCTTGTCACAAAAGACGTCCGTTCGCGTCACCCCACTGTCCGCTTCTCACGAATGACTATTGTCCGCTTCACCTCTGACGGACTTACGCTCACCTTGGACGGTCGCAACCCACAACCAATAGCAAATGCTCCTCAGTTCGTGTCCCACCTAATCACCGACTCAGCGACCCAGACCCAGTCGCTCCAATTCGCGAATCCTCCTGGGTTGCTCATCTTCAAGTCTGGTCTAGATTACTGGATTCTTGGCCGCAATCCAATCCTCCTACTTCTCCTTCGCGTCTTCACTAGAAGTTGCTGCTTCTTGAATTGCCTTCAAGCAACGAACCAGGATTGCCGAAGTTTCGCCAAACCGACTTTGATCACCATCGCAGTTCGCGCTCACCTCACCCAAATCGCCTTCAAAGCCTTCTCAATCTGGGCTCGATTAAATCAAGCAGAAGGAGTCGATAGCCCCAGATTTGCTCTTGCCAGGTATATCCAAAAATCTGATAACTGTGATGGGTTCCAGAAGTCACCCAGATTTGCTTCTCACCGTCTGGGTTGGAATTGCAAGTTTCAATCAACTGGAATCAAATCCACAGCCAATGATTGACTGCTCTGATACCATTTGTCATGAATATAGGGTTCATAACGGGCTAAAATTGGCAATCGGAAGGATTCGATTGAATTAAGGTCAAGAACAGAATGTATAGAAAGAAAATTGAAGAAAAATGGAGGAGAAATTAGAGAGAATTGAGGGAGAGCAGAAGAGAGAATTGAGAGGGAGATTTGAGAGAATTGTAGAGAGAGAAAATCAGATTTTCTTTCATTCATTCAAGCATAATCTTCTCCTCTTACAATGGGCCTTTTTATAGGTATAGTAGCTAGATAACTAATTGCTAACAGCATCCTAACAGCACCCATGTGCTCTAACAACTTGAAAAATATCCTAACAAACCATTGCAACCTTATTACAAATTGCCCTTCTATTATTCCTTGGGTCATGACAGTCTCCTCTCCAACCACACCCTCTTCCTCTCTTCTCCTCTGCTCACGCTCTTCTCCTCTCTTCTTCTCCTCTCTTCCTCTCCTCTCTTCTCCTTTGCTCTTCAAGATATCAAGCAGCCTACTGCCCACCGAAACCAGCTACCATTCTCGGTCTCAACCTGCTCTCGTGAGTTCTTTACTTGTTTTATTTGATTATTTCTTGTCTACTTGTTTAATTTCTCTTGCTGGTTACTTCTCTCTCTTTATACAATTGTTGTTTTCTTGTTGATTGGAGAATTTTGTGGAAGTTGGAATTGTGTTGTAGCAACCCAGTCAATCTCATCAAATATTTCCAAAACTAACCTAGTATGAAATTACTTTGAAACTGATCCTAATGATAGAAATACCACCACATGTAAATTTTGTCGTAAAGTAACAAAAGGTGACACATTTCGGGCGAAACAACATCTTGTGGGCATATTTCGAAAGGTGGCGTCGGTATCAATACGTGATACCATTGACCCACATTGATGAAAGCAATGAATGGTTGATTGGAAAGCTTGATGAGGAGAATGATAAAGATGATGAAATTGTTTTTCCAGATAACGTTGGGGATGGGTTGACATGGAGTAATGTCGTTGTAGCTGCAGGAGTTGGAGAGCCTAGTTATCGATTTAGAATTAAACAAACTCGATCACAATCGGGTTCAACTTCGGCTTCGACTTCAAAGCGGCAAGTAACTCAGGAGATTGAAGAGGAGGAGGAAAGTGAGACAAAGACTGAAGATGATAAAGACTTGGAAGAGAGAGAAGAATTAGGACAGGAAGAAGAAGATGAAGGGGATGATGAAAATATTGACCTTGATGTGGATGATCTCCTTGATGATGATTGATTAAAACTTCTTTATTGATTGTGGACTTGTAGTGTTTATGTATTTGTTTAAAATTTTGCATGATGATTGGTACTTGTTTGAGTTTCAGACTTTGGGTTGAACTTTAATGATGTTTCTAGTTTAGAATTTGCATAATGAATTAATCAACTTTGATGTTGTTAGTTTAGAATTTGAAGATGATGAATCATGAATGATATACATATGTTATTATTGATAATTTGATAGTTGTTTATGATTTTACAAGATTTTGAGTTTTTTTTTCTAAAAGGTGCGCCTCGCTTTGCAAAGGCGCGCCTCAAGCTCCAAGCCGCCTTGATGCGCCTCTCGCCTTTCAAAACTATGGCTTGTATGGAGGTGTGTAACATTTGATTGTAACAGAAGGCAAAATTTGCAAACTCAAGAAGACACTATATGGCTTTAAGCAGTTTTCTAAGGCATGGTTTAGAATAGTGTTATTAAAGGCGCACCTTGATACCAAACGCAAGCCTGGTGCCTAGAAACAAACCAGGCGGGCGAGATCTGCCCAAGCCCTCAGGCGCAGCCTTGGGCTCATAGATGTTAAAGGTGCGCCTAGGCGCACCTCATGAAATTAGCTGTCAAGCAGTCCACTGCCCACCGAAACCAGTTGCCATTCTTGGTTCCAACCTCCCCTCTTCTCGATTCCAACATGTATACATTACAACATATTTACATTTCTTTAGTTTAAGTAAATGTCCACATTTTCTTTAATTTATATTTTACCTTCTATTTACTTTAATACATAAATGTAAATAAGAAAGTACCCCCCATTTGGATTCAATAAAAATTATCTAAAAAATCAAAATTCATAATAATAAGAAAATAGAATTTTGGTTTTAGTACAAACTCGGTATTTAGCGATTTTACCACCCCCAAATACATACCTACTATTTCTTGAAAAATTCATTAAAAATCATTTTAACAATAATGAATATTAGCTATCAAAATACCGAGAGATAATTTTTCAAAATGAAAACATTTTTTTATGTCTCCTTATAATGCCCTAATCCTCTAGACTTAGAAAAATAACATTTTTCAAAATGAAAACATTTTCTTGATTGTGGACTTATAGTATTATGTGTTTGTTTAGAACTTTGCATGATGATTGGTACTTGTTGTGAATCTTACAGGAATCAAAAATTTAAAATGTCATCCAACACTATTGATCCTAACCCTGATAGTAGTTTTGCTAGTAAAAGAAAAGATCCAACATGGAAATATCATAGTTAGCATATGTTGAATTTTATATTTTTTTATAGCATGCTTGTTAAAATATTATTAGAAGTTATGACCTATTTTATACCTTTTTTCTTCAACTAGGACATATATTTTTTTTTTTTATTAACTTGCGCCTAGTTCCACCAGGCTGGCGCCTCGCCTTGCGCCTTGCACCTCAGGCTCCAAGACCCTTGTGCACCTTAGTGCGCCTTGGGCCTTTAATAACACTGATTTAGAAAATTCAATAAATCTATTTTCAGCTTTAGATTTTAGCAAAGTAGTGCATCACACCATTCTGTTAAATGAGTTAGGATTATATGACTCTTCTCATTTAATATGCTATAGTGGTGACAAGCAATAAACCAGGAGAAACGGCACAATTGAAATGTTCCATTGCCAAAAAGTTCGAAATCAAGGATCTAGAAAAAGTAGGATATTTTCTGGAAATTGAGGTTGCTCAATCTAAAAAGGGCATCTTTGTATCTCTCAAAAAAAAAAAAAAAAATACATTCTTGATATACTCAAGCAAACTGGTATGCTAGGTTGCAAACCTACAGAGACTCCTATTGTAACAAACCATTGTTTTAATAATGCTTATGGTAACGAGGTTAACAAGGCTATGAATGACTGGTTGGGAAGTTAGTTTATCTATCTCATATCTGTCCAAAAATAGCCCACACTAATAAAAAAACTCAGCCACTTTATGCATGAACCGTAACAACTCGTCCAGAGGCTGTTTACCACCTGAAGGTTGAACCATCTACAGATGCTGATTAGGCTAGTTCTCCAGGCACAAACTGGGCCCCTACTTTACTTGGAACAAAATCTGTAACAGCCATTTTTAAAGGATCTTCCACGTTATAAACTATGGGGACATGGTGACAAACCACTAACCTGTCCAAACAATTCTACTACTACTCTTCCACACAATCTGATGTCAACTTATAACCCCCTGATAATAATGCTCAAAGCATCATATGAATCTTAAGGACTCTTGTAATAAGATCTCAAATTTTTTACTCCATTACCTGAATAGTTACAAGCTAATAGGTTTCATCCATATATAGGACTATTGCTGAATAAAATCCTAAAAAAGTTGTTCAAGATGATGCCACTAAATATTCAATACATTGGTGACAAGTTTCCAAAATAATGATCTTGCACATTGTTCAAAAATATCAGCCAACACCACAGAGAATGAAAGAAAAAATAGAAGACGGAAAAAAAAAAAAGTTTAAGCAAGCTAGGAACCAAGAGCCCACCTAAAGTGGCCCTTTCTTTTGCATGGACACCCTTGCGTAGTTCCATTCTAATTATTGAGACCATTAGAAAACTGAGTCATGCCGCGACTATGTGGTGCTATCCATGTAAGAAGGGGGAACATCATGTTTGGAGGTCTATCTCTTTCTATATCATGTACCATATTCGGAGGGAGAATAACTGAGCATTCCAGGGTGAAGGGAGGCAAATTTCTTCTCCTACAAGAGCCAGCCTCATTTCTCTATTTTGCTAGTCAGGGAGGATGTCTACTTCTTTCTAGAGTTACTTGTTCTGTTTATGTATGATGTTTCTCTGTATGTAATCTCTAAAAGGTGTTCTTTTATGTGAGTTGGCAACCCTTAATGTCAGTCTTTTACATAATACTTTTAATCATTAACAAAAAATCAGAGGCTTAAGCAAAACTAGAAGCAACTATAGCAATCTTTCTAAAGAAAAAGTAACTGTTTAAATCCTTTTCATTTTAAATTAAACTCCACATAATCTTGGATATCACAATCTGAACTATGAATATGATACATTAGGCAGCACCTATTATCTCTTCTTTTTGAAGCTTCAGCAATACATATTTTTCTGTCTAAATAACAATCAATCTTGTAAGAAAACCTGATTAAAGTCTATCCATCACAAAAAGAGCTTTACGCACCTGCACCTTGCTTGCTTTGCACATGTAACTTGCAAGCACCAAAAATTCATCAAACGCAATTGCCTTATCAATTTTCCCACCAAATATGCCCTCAAACCTCTATGCATTCAGGACACAGGAAGACCCCATTACATATAGTCATGAGTTCTAATACAATTATGAAGAATTATAGCGACAGAAAAACCCAGAACCCTACCTTGAGTTGGATCACAAGGACATTAGGCGCTTGAAGTAAAAACATTTGCTTCCTTGCCACCACCAATTTTTTACAACTACACAAGCATAAGTTGATGGGTCAATATACATGCATATGGGTAACTGAGAATTAAAGACACAGAATCACTTACTTCTCACACTTGTACTTGTTATTCCCATCCAAATTCTCCGCTTGGAAAAACTTCTGCAGACAGTCTCTGAGAGAACCACTATGCAACACATCAAGACTCAAGTCCATAATCTCGTCGACCTTATTGGACTCGGCACCACAGACCAGACACTTCACCTGACTCTGAATAGCACCCCCGAAAATCTCCTTCACCACCGTAGAAGAAAACCCCTCGTTTCCTCCGCTGCAGCTGGTGTCGCCGCCCTTGCGCCATTTTAGCTTCTTGAGACCGAGGCAGGCGTTGTGGCAGGAGTCAATCACGTAGCGGAGAAATTCGTGGGCGTCCTCCTGGCGACCGAGGCGAAAGTGTTCGGCGAAAGTCTTCAGAGAACTGTTCATCTTCCGAGGCGAGTCCTGCGCCAGATCAACGCTCAGAGACCTCGCGATCCGCTTCTCCAAAATACAGAACGGACAGTCCCGCTTCTTGTCGGCCTCCGCCAAGTCACCTGCACAAGCACCGAATTGATCACCGTCAAAATAATAAGTAAAACCTCGAAATCTTTGATAAAAATTGGGAATGGAGAAAGAATGAATTGATTACAGGAGGAGGAGTGTCGGAAGGAGAGGCAGAAATTGGCGAGAGGAGGAGTGAAGGTGAGGCACTGGAGGACGCTATTGAGGTAGCAGGAATTGCCAAGGTTTCGGAGGCCGAGGGGAGGGCTTCCTTGCTTGCGCTGCTTCTGGTTGTGGCGGCGGAGAGTCGGCTGCCAAGTCATTTGCAAGGCCATCACCGACCGGACGACGACGCTGCAGCATTGGAATTCCAAGATCGCATTGTCCGCCGGCGTCTCTTTCCCTCCCAATAGCTGCTTCCGCTCGCCCGAATTCTTTCTCGGAAAATATTTTTGGGGGGAAAGAGCGAGGAGGCGGTGATGGTGGTCTCGGTCGTCTCGGGTCTCCTGCTCTTGGCTCGGGGCCGAGGCTTTTCGGGTTTGGATTTGGATTTGGATTTGGATGCCTCCGTCATTGCCCCTTTTATTATCATTGCTATTATTATCCTTTTATTACCATTATTATTTTCACGTTGCCATAATGCCATGGCAACAATTTATTTATTTTTTTATAAAAAAAAATAAATTGTTATTTTATAAGGCCATACCCATGCATTTGGTAAATCCTAATAACCTAATTTAAAATCTTATTACTTGGCGTCTTCAAGTCACATTTTAACGACCAATAATGCCTTTTCAATTAAAAGTTAATTTTTTTATTTGTGACCCTATCTATTTTTACTTTTAAAGGTATTTTAATTTTTTTTAATTTTTTCTTATTATATTAATTTTTATTGTCAATAAAAATTGACTATAGTATCATTTCAAGTGTACAACTCACTAAAAACGTATGTAAATCATGCACACCATCTCAACATAAAGATAGGTAAATTTATATCTTTGGGACAAAGGTCGAGCGATCAGATAAGCGACATGTCAGTATCAATTCGATAGATCGTGAGTTCGATCATTGTCCTATGCAATGAGACAAAATCTCACACCTGTGATTTATCTCCCCTGACATAATCGAGAGCACGAATACCGAAGACCACGCAAAGACAATCATCTCAGAATAGACAAATTTAGGCCATCCATATTGCATTAGGTGAGGATAAGTGGGCTCATATAGTTCCCACCTTCGATGCCTAATAATGGTAGTTAAACACATAATTTATATTCATAGAGATATTATTTAGATATTCAAAAATAATACTTAATGTGATACTCTTATATTATAATATAAGTATTATATATTTATATTAATTAAATATATAATAAAATATATCAGTGTCACATCAAATATCACTCTAAAAATTGTTTTGAAATCTTTTAAACCCACCTTTTCACATATCTCAATATGAATAGTACAATGATGAATCAAGCTTGGAGCAATCTCATCTTGGCTCCATAATGTCATGTCTCCTACCCCATCCTATAGAGTAACGGGCATAAATTGAATACCCATTACATAAGTTAAATGTATATAAAATTTAAAAAATAGTTTAACCATAATAAGTTACTAATTATTTTTGTATTCTCAACCGTGCATTTCCCCACCATGCTAACGTCATGTGTTCCAAATTACTGCTACAATTTAAAAAAAAAAAAAATACAACACAAACACCAAAGTAAAAGATAAAGTAACTTGAAGCTTCAAAAAATATAAATAATAACTTATAAAAAAAAATAAAACACAATAGATAAAGCATCATAGGATTAAATTTGACAATATAGAGGTATCTAAACATTAAAAAATATATATCTTTTAGACAAAAATCCTATATCTAAATAGAGAAAATAAAAATAAATATATAAAACAAAATGACAATTAGTTAAAAATGTGTAGATAACAGTATATATATTCTAAGTAAGGATTTATTCTCCTATTCATTTTTACCCTATTAGAAAAAAAATTTCATCAAAACTCACCCTAATAGATGGATTTGTCTAATACTCATCGTAGCATATAATAGATTAATCTCGAACCATACAATTTTTTAGGGCCTCTTCAGATGAGTTTTTGTTTTCATTATTTTGAGAACAAAAACAAAAAAGGCCATATGATTGCTTTTTTTATTTTCAAGAAAAATAAAGACGTGATTTTAAAATTTTTATTTTATTTTCATTTTCTTTCTCTATAGCCACTCACTGGCAACCTCTGATGCACGAAAACAGCTCATAAACACTATTTCAACATGTTTAAGACGTTTCCGTTTCGAAAATGTCAAAGACAACCCAAAAAATTTTAGGTTATATCTGTAATTTGCGAAACATTTTGGCAACATTTCACAAATTATAGAAAAGTATTGGAAAAACATTTCTAACGACCGATTATGGTTAGAGACAGAATTGCTCCCATCTCTAACCACCAACTATATATATTATCTTCCCTTCTTCAATTTTCTTCACGTTGCATATCCTTTAGGTTTAAATCTAATTTCCATTTTTGAATCCCCAAGATCGTCAGTCCTTTACCCATCCTTTACCCACTGCTTCTTGCTTGCTTGGTGCTCGTGTTGCCGTCGATCGAGCCTCGATCTCATGGTTGTTCCCTTTCTCGATCAATTGTTCTCTCCAGCACTTATAGTCAACTACATCTTGATGTTCGATGCTCATCTAACTATCGGTCGAGTCACGATCTCACGATCATCGTTCCCTTTCACACTCATCATCGCTCAATGCTCGCGCTGCCAATTGCTTTTTGTCTATATTATATTTGAACTAATTTTTATAATTTTTTATATTAAAAATTACATTTACAAAAAAATTCTATATTTTTTAATTTACACTTTATCTACATTTTTTTATTATTTTTTTAAAAAATATTATTTTCTTATTTTTATTTTATATTAAAAAAATATTTTTATTTTCGTACAACCTACCCAGCAAGTATAGAAAGACTTTGGGAGTCACCCAGCAAGTATAGAAAGTCTTTGGGAGTCACTAATGACTAGACTCCCAGAAGCCCTCTTTACTTCTAAGAATTGACCTTAGAGAATCACTTTTAGTAGTCCCCACTCCTAGAGACTCTCATGGAGTCTCCTCCAATGTCGTCAACTTGCGTGTTAGGTATTCATTTTTTTATAGAGAAAACGAAACCAAAACACAAAATAAAAAAATAAAACCCAAAAACAAAAAGCTCTACGAAACAGCCCCCTAACGATTGCGCTTCCGTTGGGTGGTGGCAATCAGCCAACTGTAACTAGTATCAAAGCCACTACTCGATACTATGATGATGGGGCGTGTTAATCCCACATTGAATATTTTGAGTTACATAACCGACTGACTGACAACCAAACAAAAATTGGGAGAAAAAATGCTCTACTATGAGCCTCGTCTAGTTACAGCTAAGTTGGTCGAAAATAGAAATGAAAAATGAATAATATATAAAATAAAAACAAAAATAAAAAATGATATTTTAAAAAAAAATAAAAAATACGTAAATATAAGAAATGACATTTTATAAATATAATTTTTAATATAAAAAATAATTATTCAATCTAAAAATAAATCTGCATAGACAGAAACGCATTTTTAAATTGAAAAGATATTTTTGATATTTTTCTAATATTATAAAACAGCCCCAAAATATTTCTAAAATTACAAAAATAGGCCAAAAACATTTTTATGGTGTTTCTCGACATTTTGGTACAAGACACATTTTGAAAACGTCAAAACGACACAAGACGTCTCCGTGCGTCATAGGTTCCTAGGGTTAAAGAAATCCTAACAGTTTCATGTGGCAATCCCCTCAAGTTCTGATGTTTGCATCATCCCCTTCATTAGGAAGACATCTAATTGCAAAGTGCCAAAACTGTTTTAGAATTGCTAGTGTATTTGAACTGCTAGAAAAAAGAAAACACTGCAGCTCTATACCCTTTGTGAAGAGAGGTTCCAGGTTTCAAACAGCAGCTACAAATTATCATGATTCACTACCCCTACTGCGCTTCGCTGTGACAAAAACCCAGAGATCACTTTACATTCAAAAAATTTCCTTCTTGAGGATTCCCTAAGAATGAATGAAAAGAGTCGATAACTGCCATACCTTTTCATGGCAGAATATTGTGATATTCTCAAATTTACACATTGCTTACAGTACAACGGTGTATGTTGTTCTCGTTCCCCAATGTCAAAACAGCTGCAGCAAGTGAGAAAAATAAGGAAAGAATCATACATATCCGGCCGTATCAATGAAAATTATATGCATGTAGGAACGGGATAGCTTCTCCAAAATAAACAGTATATATGTCACGGATTTTGTTTTGTTGCCTGCGTTGAGCAAATCTTATGCTGCCCGTGTCGAGCAACTCATATGAGACCCACAACCACCCCCCCCTGCAAGCTGCATTGGGGGCAACATAAGAGTTGTCCGACGCAGGCAACATAACAGAGCCCTATATGTCACTACTTTATTGGTACTTCAAATTATTTTCATCTTTAGAGAAAAATCAAACAAACAATTTTTATGGCATCAGCTTATAGAAGAAATAACTAGATATTTTACCTTAAACTAAAAATTGTTAGGCCGCCCTAATTTTATCTATGCATCAGAAGTTGAAGGTGAAGCTAATGGAACAGATTGGGAATGTAGAGAATCATCAGGGGTGCCTCGAAAAGTTTCCCTCTTCAACTTGTGGTTATTATATGCAGCTACACCTGCAATGGCTGGGTATACAAGACCAGAAAATACTCCCCGTTAATGAATATCTGAAAAGCAAATTGGAGAAAAGAGACACAAATACGACCCTAGAGATACATGAACTTCGTAATTTTAGCAAATAGAAAATGGGCAGAACACAGCAATAAATAAATCTATAAATATGGCTAAAGAACTTTTCATTTTCTTCATTTCTTGGTCAGAGGAATCCCCATGTTCTACTTTAAAAAGGAACAATGCTTCACCAACAAATAAAAAGAAAGAAAGAAGATGAACAAGAACAATGGAAACTATTGGCCTTCATGCTTCAAAAGATTTAAACCCTAAATGGAGTAATTAGTTGGTAGAAAGTCAATACTCTCTTTCTATTTTAATCTTGGACGTCCTTCGTTTTACCAAGGCCTCAGGTGCATATTACACTTGGCTTACCTTGTCAGCCTTCCAGAAATTTTTTATATGATATAAACATACAATAGGACACCACCAGACACATGCTTCATGCGTCTGAACAATGTCTAATGGTATCCCATTTAGATGGCATACTAACAGGGGGGGGGAATTGGCGAATGGTATTCTCATCTTTCATAAAATCACTTGTCCTTTGATCATGACAATAGCTTCCATGACAACATAAAATCATTTTTGTGACAAACAGAATTAGAAGTTATTTTCCAAGTAATCAACACCCCACAGATTGTGCCGCAATTATCAAGAGACTTAGTAGACTGGATATGGTTATTTCTTTCCTTCATTGGATATGGTTATTTCTACCAAAGGGTCAACATTAAGATGCAGGTGAAAAAACAATAGAGTTTCTATTAATAGAATAGCAGAGGCAAAGAACAAAAATTGTTGACATGGAAAAAGAGAAACAAAGAAAAAAAAAAAAAGAAAGAGGGAGAAACAAATACAAACATGATAAAACCAGCATGGTCAAAGAAGAAATATGAAATAAAGGCACATCTGTGGTCAGACATGCACGGGTATTTTCCAGATGAGGAAACAGCTCACATCAAGTATGTTTGTGAATTCCAAATTATCTTCCAATTATATACCTTTTTATGAATAAGAAAACACACATTAGCACCATCTATCTTGTACCACCTCTAGAGGACAACAAACTGCAGTTCCTGACTTTATTTCCCAGGAATTGGTTTCTAATGTAGAAAACTAGAATATAAACAGGACAACATCAATATCAACAGGATAAAACAAAATATTGAAGATATAAATGAGTATCAGACAACTAAAGCCTAATTTTGACATGACAAATTCAAATTGCAAACCAAAACAAAAGTGTTTATAGAAATATTACCAATGCCATAACCAAACAGATTTATAATTGTCAGCTTTGTGTCGGCAAACAGAAGTGCTGATAATAGGACAACCACCCAATCCTTGACAACTCCAGCCACACGAATCGTTAAAGCACTTGTATGCGAGATCACAAGGAAAACAGATAGATTAAGAGCAAATGTACAGAGAGAGTTGAGTGTTAGGATAAGAGGTTTGAAATTCCATGTCCCCTCTTCGTCCATCTTTGGCTTCTCCAGAAAAATCCATGGAACCAACAAGCAAAGAGCACTGCACAAAACTAGGAATTTGTTCAAATGGCAGACACTTCTAAACACAAAATCTGAAAAGCTAAATGTAAAACGTTATGCTTTCTGGATGAAGACAATACATGCCTGCAGGGACTAACATAGTACATGACAGATATAGGGTTTAGCTTGAGACCCTTCCTCTTAACCAGAATCTCCATGAATATAAGCCTCAAAGCTTCTCCAACAACACCTCCCATTTGATAAACCACACCAATCCAGCTGATATTTATCTCCCCATAGGAAGCCACTAGAACACCAAAACTTATCACAGACATTATTAAAAGCATCCTACAGCTCATCACTTCAAGTCCAGCAGCAACTCCAAGAATGAAAACAGCTACAGGCACTGCAGATATCAATGAGATGTAAGAAGTGATATCGCTAAGAGAAGTGACAGCAATTGTTATCCAAATAAGTGAATCAGCAATTATTTCTGGATACAGCTAATGAGACAAGAATGGTGAGTTAGAAAGATAGTGATTACTTACTAATTGCTTTCAACATTTGTGCAAATGCAACTGATATATAGAGATAGGCAGTATTTCCAAGCCATAGAGTCATTGCAAACATCGCACCAATTGGGATGACTGATGTAGTATATCTGAATGTTCAAACTTAATAAGATTTTTTTCAAATATATAAAGAGAAAGGAGAAGAGTAGATGGCTAACGTAAACATATGTGTAGAATTCAGATAATAAACTGAGATTTGAGAATTCATTTGTTGATCAGTAGTAATTCCATCATTTTTGTTTCTAAAGCAACAAAAGATTCACTGCGTCTACTTAATATAAGAGAGACAAAGATGTGACAGGAACAAAAATTTCTAATAGAAACATTAATGGATAGTAGTTACTAAGGTACTTACATTTCTGTAGTCATCCCTTCTTCTACTTTCATAATCTGTTTAGAATATAGATTAAGATTATATATCTCTACAGTGGAAAAAGAACTGGATAGCTGTCTAGTAATAAATTTAACGTAGTACCTTGAGAACCTTAGTCAGTACAAAACACAGTACGGAAGAAAAGACCATGTGAAGTAGAGTTAATCCAAGAGGATACGGGAAATTTATTTCTTTTGAGGACAATACCCACTGCAAGTTAAAGAAAGATAAAATAAAGCTGATGTTAGATCTGTGAAGGAATTCTTTTCCTCCATTTTGGCTAGCTAGTAAAGCAACTTCTGTAATGAAGAGTCTACCTTTATACACACAATCTTGTAAAACAGGCAATGATAATAAGAGAGTCAACATGAAATGAATTGTAACTTATGGATCTAGCTCAAAATGTTGAAAGAAGAGCAACCACATAACAAAGGTAAGCAACTAGGGCAATAAATCTTCTAAAAAAGAGGCCGAAACACTAGATGCGCCACTAATGCTATCCTTCTCTGTGTTTCTTTTCTCTTTTTCTTTCTTTCATTTTTTTTTTTTTTTTTTTTGACAAGGATCTATTAGAGAAAGATAGAAAGACAATGAAATGTAAAAGGAGAAATGGTGGGAAAAAAAAAACTATTTTCCAGGAAAAAGCACATGACAGGAGAGATTGGACCACAAAAGGAGAAGCTAACCAAATGTAGATTGAGATGGCTACTATTATTCGAAATATAGCAAAAACTGCTCTAGGTAAGTTGAAGGGAAAAGCTCCAAACAAAAAAGAGTCTTGGTAGTGGAATAAAGAGGTACAAGCACAAATCAAAACTAAGAGTGCTCCTTCCTACAAGACTTTAGATACATACCATGATAAATAAAACTTGAAGAGGTATAGTGAAGCAAAAAGGAAGCAAACAAGGCAATATAGCTTAGGAAAATGTGTGCCAACAATTTAGTATAAAGGAGGGGGAAAGAGATATATATAAACTATCTAAAGCAAGAAAAACAAAAACAAAATATTTTGAGTCAAGTGAAATGCATAAAAGACGAAAACTAAAAGATTAGTAAATGACAAGGCATTAGGCAATCTGGAAGAGATGGGAGGAGTATTTCTAGAAGCTATTCAATGAAGATGGACAAATAAGTGTTATCTTGGGGCATCTTAGTGGCACTGAAGAAGATAAGAATGACATGTATTATAGATGATTTGTCCAAACAAAACAAAGCCAGCATTGAAAAGATGAAGAATAGTAAATCAATAGGACTAGATAATATCTTGATAGAAACATGGAAATGCATGGGAGAAGTGGGCATTTTTGGCTAAAGAATTATTTAATGTGATCCTTAAATCAAAAGGGATGTCAAACAAATAGAGAAAGATCGGTTTAGTGCCTAGTTGAAGGAGGTGTTTCTCCATAATTCAAGTTTATTATTCACATTTTTTTCATCTCATCTATCAAGAAAAAATCATCTGCAAATAACATAACAATAATAATAAACAGATGATTTGCAGATGATTTTATTGTTGTTGTTATGTTATTTGCAGATGATTTTTTCTTGATAGATGAGACGAAAAAAATGTGAATAATAAACTTGAATTATGAAGAAACACCTTAGAATCCAAACAATTTAAATTAAGTCAAAAACCAAGTATGTGAAATACAAGTTATTCTAAAAACAAAATCAATTTCAATATCTCAGTTCAATTTTCCAAAAGAATAAGAGATTATAGAGGATGTTAATCATGGTAAAGGTAGGATGGTTAAAGTTGAGATATGCGTGCAACATTTTATGCAATTGTAAAATCACTGTAAAAATAAAAGGGATTTTTTATTAACAACTTTAGACCATCTTCCCAGGAAATAAAAAAAAAAAAAAACTATAGACCATCTTTGTTGTATGACACAATATGCTGGACAATTAAGCACCCATACTTGCAAAATATGAGTGCAGCTCAAATAAAAAAGCTAAAACAGATTTGCAACCATCAAGAAAAAGACAATAAGAAACAAAAGACCATGCGTAATAAGGTTGGGATGTTGCTTATTGAAGATAAGATGAGAGAGTCACAATTAAAATGGTTTGGATATGTGAAAGAAAGACCAATAGAAGCACATGTGAGACAGGTCGATAATATTTGTAGCAAAAGAATGAGAGGAAGAGACCCCCGCCCCCCTAAAAAAAAAACTTACCTAGAAACCCATAGACATGACATGGAATATAATAGTCTTATAGAGGATATGACTATGATAGGGTTAATTTGAGATCTAGAATTCATGTAGCCAACCCCATCTAATGGGATTAAGACTTGTGATAGTTGTAGTTATCAGAAGAAAAACAAATTGAAATTCTAAGGTTGAAAGCATAACAAGGAGTTAACACAAATATGATTAAGGAAAACTAAAACCTTTAACCATCATGGCACAGATTTTTGACAAATTCCAAAGCACCTATTGAAACATTGCATGAACAATGATATGTTTGTGGACAAAGTGAGGGGGATTTCACCCTCTCGTCAGTGTTGGCTCACTTTGTTGGTAGGAGTATCAGTGTTCCAGCAAGATGATGTAGTATTTGAGAAGGTGATTTGGAAAGGTACAGAGTTCCCCCTCTTAAAATGATTCTTTCTGCCTCTGTGTATTATACAGTGTATGTAAACAAACAAACTGAATACTACACCCACAAGAGGTAGCAATAATCTTTTTGGCATCACAAAATGACTAAGCATAGACTGCTTTTAATTAATAAATAAAAATAACTCTTTCCAGCATCTTGCTTTTCTTATGAGTTATTAAAGCAATAATGTGAAATTTGACTTTTCACTTTATCCAAGTTAAGCTCATTTCTTCTTCCAATCCATCGACAGAAAGTTTATAGATCTTTTAAGTGCAATGCAGTTAGCCCCAAAGCATGAGTATGGCAAGACCTTGTGAACATCCTGAACAAAACTAAATAAATTATAAGCACACAAATATAAGTTGTTGCCAGTTTCTCATCAATTAAAGTACACAGAACTTTCTAATTAAATTAAAAGGAGCATTTCCTCAAAGTTTGACAACCGTTTGAACCGATCAAAAAGAGATGAATCTTAGGTTGCCAGAAAACAATAGAACTGGAGAAAAAACTCTTCATACTATTACTACTCCATTCGAATCATTTAATGCTATAATCAAGTATCAATAGCTTCCAGCTCCAGAATCATAGTTGATGTGAACCTCTCAGAACAAAATACAATCAGTATTTCATCGTATATATTTTATTTTTGTTGCCTACAAAATGTTGGTATTCCATCTCTATTCAGAACAGTTGCACAGAACCACACGTCACTCCAGTTTTTCCAATAAATTCAAATCATGATTTACACACATGCAGTCTCTCTCTTCAGCCAACACCGACATTTCAGATTCCCGCCATTGACCTAGAAGTCCAAGAATTTCGGGAAAGTAGAGAGTTGGACAACAGCAGGTAATATCTTCCTCCATTCAAACCTCAAATACATGCATCAACGTATCCCTTCATTGTGGAATCTACCTGACCTCAGCCATGGCGTAGATCATCCAAATCCATAGCAAACCTATCCTCCAAAGATCCATAAAATTACCAACCCCCTCGCCACTCCCTCCTTCAAGCCATACAAAGAGCGATACCGTTGATTATACATTCAGGTTAAAACAAAAAACAGAAAAACGCTTTCGATTCCCTCCCTCGATTTCTTTTTGGCCGTAAACGTGAACAAATGCATAAAACAACAATGAAACCGAAATCGGAAACCTAGTTGCAGGGAAATGAAGAAGGGATTGGAAGTTGACCTTGTTGAAGAATATCTGGCCGCTGGAGAGGGCTATGTAGAGGAGAATGTAGGCGTAGGTTAGACACTGTTCTCCAGACAATCTTCGCATCAGATCCGCCATAGCCGGAGCTTTCCTTCTTCCTCACTCTTTATCTAACTCACTCGCGGGCTTGGATAGGAAGGCGAGAGCCTGAGAAAGTGATTAAAAATGCAAGGGCCTGGCTGGCGATGGGGCGTGTTTGGTGTTTGTTTTCCACTTTCCACCGCAATCAAGCACGGGAAAATCAGTTTCTTGGAAGCCAAACAGATGGAAATGAGTTTCTTCTTCGTTTCACTTTATGCTCTTTTTTTCCTTTATTTCGGCGTGGTCTAATTTATTTTTCTCATTAACTTGATAAATTATTGATGATAGTCGTAATTAACCACCGAAATCAATCTCATTCGAAGTACCTACGAGAAGAGGCGGGACTACATCTTTCGGTTTAATTTCTAATACTCGAGTCAATAAAGAATAATGATAATTGATATAAAGTGAGCAATATGAGTTATATGAATTTATTTAAGTCTTACTCTTTATATAAATTGGGGGAGACAAATACACACTCTTTATCTCTCATATTCTCGAGTTCGTAATTACAAGCTTGACGTAGTATGTTTTTTGGACCCAAATATAATAAGAGAAAAATCTTCCAAATTTGCTTTGAATCCATCAAGAGTTAAATTTGTAGTCATATGATGGATTTACTTAAATAAAGGGATACGTATGACTCTCTTATTACTTATTACTTAGAGATAGAGATATGTGGCAGACTAAGAGTCATTGTTCTTTAGTAATAGTTTAGAATTTTTAGGCACTGTTTTTTTATTGTTTTCAACCCGTTTTAAGTTTTTAATTTTTTAAAATATTAAAAACACGTTTACTTTGTTATTTTCAAAAATTGAGAAAATAAATTATAAAATAAATTCAAAACAACAAATATTATTTTAGTTGTTTTCAGTCAAAACTAACTGAAAATACCAAAACGCATAAAACAACCTCCCCAAACCCAATCTCACACATAGAACCCATTGTTTCTCTCTCATCTTTTCACTTCACTTCTTTTCTCATCTCTTCCCTTATTTCTCAAGCTAGCATCGACCTTGCCCATTGCCGCCGCCGACTCCTCTTTTATCCTTCATCCTCCATCGTCGTGCGACCACATGAAACCGACGATGATGCTGATAATCAAGCAACATCCAAACGATAGCCATGGTAGAGCAATAAAGACCGACGGACATAGCAATGAATAAGGCCATGGTCGGCAAACATGGTGGAGGTGCTTGAGAGGTCAAGGTTGGAGATGACATGTTGGAGGAGAAAATTGATGATCGATAATGGCGGAAGGAAACATTCATGATCATGGAGCCTTCGCCTACCGACAATGCATCATCAACCATGGCAATGACTCTTATCCCCTTACCAACGACATGAAAGAAGCCTTTGATCGCCAAAATTCACCAGCCATGGTGACTGGTGTCGAATGATTATGTTTTTGAGTTTTAGCCAAAAATTAAAAATAAAATCTATGAAAATTCAACCATTAAATTTGGTTTATTTTTGTGTATGTTAACTCCCTTAACTCGACATTTCTAATAGTAGGCTTTGATTGTGTAAATTTTTTGCCGGCGATGGTCACCAATGAATGAGAGAATAGAAAAAGAAAAGAAAGAAAAAAATTATTCTTAAATTTAGAAAATAAAATTATATATTTATTTAAAATTTAAAAAATGTAATATATATTATAATTAAAAATATAGGATAACATACAGTATATTATTAAGTATATTACACATATTATGTATAATAATATTTAATATAAAATGTTATATTAAAAATAGTTAATTTATTATTAAGTAAAATATTTGTATTTCAAAATTTCAAAACAAACGCGTCTTCTAGTTTTCTATTTTAAGAAATAATTTTTCAGAATAACAAAAGGAACACATTTTTAAAAATTTCAAAACAAAAACTTAAAATATAAAATTAAGAATGAATTTAAAACTCAAAACTTAAAATTAAAAAATAAGAATAAAACACTCCTTTACCTTTTGAGTATTCTTTCATCAATTACAATATAAATTGTTTAGCCTAAGACACTTTTTTTTTAACTAAGGGGTAATTACTGTTATGTTATACTAGTTGCTTTTTATTCTACAACTTAGTTATTACAAATACCCTATATTTTAGTACAAGCACATGTCATGTGTTGATATTTCAAGTCTGTTACGTGACAAACTCTTATGCCTAATATTTAGTGTTTTCATGTTGAGTTACACCTAACATTTTGTAGTACCTTTGACTATTAGTATCATTCTGACACAAGTTTGGCGCATATTAATGATGGGTCAATAATCATCACTTATGTTCTTAATTGAGTATTTGGTAACTTTGCTCAACTTCAAGTTAGTCCCTAGCGTGACAAATTTGTGAGGTTCGGTGGCACGATCCCATAATTTTTTATAAAAAAGTTAAATTTGGGTTTGATTTACAAAGATTGCACAGAAAAGGAATTCGAAGTTGATAACTTAAGCCATCCACTACACTCTACTGAGACAATCCCAAAGAACAAGAGTTCATCTAAAATTTACTTAACTTGTTAGGGCCGGTCTTGAGATTTTAAGGGTCTTAAGCGAAATTTTCTATGAGACCCTTTTATGATTATATTTAAAAATAAAATTAATATGAAAAAAAATATTATATAAAATTTATAATATTTCACTTTAAATTTACTCTTCTAGGTTTTTTAGATAAAAAAAATTAATAATTAAATTATTACAATTAATTTGTTCTAACATATGTTTTTCAGTAGACACTATCATCAATCCATTAATGTAAATTCACTAATAATAGAGGGTTCACAAATATTGAAATATGTACACAAAATTAATTGATAATTTAAGGGCTAATAGAAAAAAATTAAAAGATATACATGCTAAGTCGCACAACAAGATGATGATGATGATGATGAAAATGGAATTGTTGCAGATAAGGTGCAATTATGAAATTGGTTGAATTGAGAACCTATGCTTGCGCAAATTGATGGTAGATGCCAGTGATAATGGATGAATAAAAAATTGAGAAGAAGAGGAATTGAGGAAGACGATGGAGTCGCAGCCACTATTAGGAGTATGAAAATAGTTGTAATACAATCTTACAAGAGAGAGATTGAAATTAATTAAAAATGCATAAAATAGTTGTAAAGTGATGGGTGCCACTCCGAGACGGATGGGAATGAGATTGATTATTAATAAAGAAATGTAAGAGATTGAGATTAATTAAAAATTATAGTAATGCGGATTAATTATTGATAAAAGAAATGTGAAAGATTGAGATTAATTAAAAATTTACAATGGCTTAAAATGGGCATGGCTCCTAACGTCTCTTCAATTTTTAAATTTATTATTTTTAATAAATTTTAATTTTTTAATTAATTTAAAATATAAAAATTGAAATAAGCATGGCCCCTAATGGCCTAAAATAGGCATGAGGCTTAGGCGGTTGCCTAGATAGCCTATACCCAAGGCCGACAGCATCAAGTATATTTTTTAGTGTTTAAGTCAATATTAATACTATAAATAAAATAAATTAATTATACATAATAAATAATATAAATAAAAAATATTAAAAGAGTATTTATTGTTAAGTGATATTATTTATCTTTCTTTCTTTTTTTAATGTAAGAACGATTGGATACTTGAAATGGTAAAATTATAAACATATTGTTGAGGACGATGAATAACAACTTGTTCTTTTATCTAGAGAAGTCAATCAACGAAATTTAACTATAGATCTTAATCCCAAATAACAAATAAACCAATATGATTCAGCTTCCAAATTTTAATCCTGAGGAATCTGACATCTATTCAAAAGATTTGTTATTATTCTAATCAAATTAGATAATTATATGAGATAATCAATATTGAAAATATCGAAAATAATTTTTAAGTATCTCACATTGTGTTACCCATATTAAAAGTCAAAACCGCTTCAAGTAAATCATCTATATCATAAGCACTCATTACGTACATGTTGTTTTTATCCCCATGGTACCTCAACCATCAAGAGACTATATTAAAAGACTCAATCTTATTCTTTTTTATAGATATTTATATTAAAGCGAGTTGGGTTGTGACAACTCATCCTCCTAAGGTGTGTTACTATTCTAATTTTTTTTATATATATATATTATCTATTCCCACAATACTACATCTCAAATTCACGAATACCGTATTTAAAAATTCCTAACATACATATATTTCACATTCAAAATGATAAGTAACCTAATCACTTGCGAAAACAGAATTGAAACTTAACGAAATATTGTAATTACAAATGAAGTAAATTCATACAAAAATCGTTCAATAACCACAATATTATAACATCCGACAGACAAATTTAATAGAAAATAACTGACACATGTCACCTATCATGATTCTCACAATTCACCCTAGCACGAGCGTAGGACTTATTATACGATTACTAACATAATCATAACTTAGCAATCCTATTCTTTTTCTTCTGTTCATCTCGCCTGGAATGTTAAATATTCAAGGGACAAAATCCAAATTAGAAGATGAAACTTCTAAATTAAGGTTTAAAATAGTTTTCATGAATGTATGATGCATGGACATAAAAATCAACCGACACCGTAAGGTAGCTTTGATAATATTCTAATCTTGACATAGAAACTAAGGTAGTTATCCCGACAAACACACATGGCACAGGATACCCCTATGGTTATTCTGACAATCATCATTGGGAAAATGCATATCAAACTACTAGAGCAACATCTAACCCCATCACGTTCAACATGAATGACACAAATAACGATAGGCCAATAATATCATACCCAATGCAATATAATGTTTACCGATGCAATGTAAAATGAATATGCAGATATATGACAAAATGCACATATGTTAACATAGATTTGGTGAAACCCTTGCACTTTCATGTACGCTTAAGCAAATTATACCATGTATACAAAATTTTGGGCGAACCACTCACCTTGATTTAGCTTCTCAAGCTTCTTTGGTATGCATACCCTGACCTCGAAACTCGAGCCCTGACAAATTTCTTGGCCAAAATTTTTGAAAAATTAATCAAACATAATTTCCTTTTTTTTTTTTTTCTCTATTTTTTCTATTTTTTTTCTTACCCTTACGCACTTGCACCAACGCGCATGTGCTCCAATTGTCTTCTCCGACCTTCTTTTCGCCACAAGCTACCTGGTTTTGGTTTGCTTTTTTTATTTTTCTTCCCCTCCTACCTCGATTTTTCCTCCTGAACACAATGGTATCCTTATTGCACAGTGATTCTGGTTGGAACACCTTTGATTTAGCCATTAAAGCTCAACTCCAATGACTTCTTGATTTTCCAACAACACTCAAAACCCCCTCAAATAGATACGAAACTCGATCAAACTTTTCAAAAATGATTCTTATCACCTTAAGAACAAATGCCCTTTATCAAATTCTCACAATTTCTCCAAAAAATCTTGGATTTCGCCACTGAAATTTGATAAAAAAAAATCCCTTGGCCCATCTCGACTATTCATAGTCTCTTCAACCATGTCTCCGGCCAACCACAACCATGCCTTGCACCACAAGGTCTAGGGCTAGGCCATGATGGCCCTAGGCACCCTTAAACGGCCGAGATTCGACCTGCCCATCAGCGGTCAGTGCGACATTACACAACATATTTACAGTTTGGCCCTCCCTCTTTCACTTATTGCACTTTCACCCCTTTGCCCCCTAGTCCTCAAGTTCTCAATTTTTTTTCTAAATTCTCATAAATTTTAAAAATTACACTTTAGCCTCCAAAAATTTGAAAATTACACTTTAGCCCCAAAAATTTTGAAAATTACACTTTAGCCCCAAAAATTTTGAAAATTTCACTTTAGCCCCAAAAATCTTAAGAAATTTTTGGGTATTACATAGGTAATCGGTTTCGTTTATCTATATATTTATAGTTAATAACTTATTATTTTTGAAGGTTATAAAAGGACGAATCAACTAAAACACGATTCTAATTACTTGGATATTGTTTTTTGGACCATTACACTTGTGCACACAAAAGTATTTGTAGATTTTCAAATGTTTGGTTTTTCTTGTGTTACAATATTTAATATATTCAATATATATACTATTTGGGTTTATAATTTCAAATGTCACATTCGTCTAATAGTTTGGGTGATGGTTTGTCCAGAGCCAGCCTTGGGCTAGGGTTACAGCCTGGGGCCCACAATTGAGGGGGGCCCAAAATTTTACTTGCGGACCACCATGACTCAAGGTAAGCTAAATGGATTAGCGATATTATGCATTGAAAATGATATGTTAGAAAACATTAAATATGATAGTATAATTGATGATTTTGCATCTAAAAGTGCAACAATAAGACATTTTAAATGATGTTTTGTGGTTGAGATTTCATTATTATTTTTATTTTGTAGGTACATGTGATGACTGTTTTTTCTTCGATTAATTGTGAAGGATGAAAAGAAGATTGATCAAATCAATAAATGTTTACGGAGATTCGGGAGAAAGCATGTAAACTCAAATATGTAGTTTTCATTTTTTAATGTAATGTTTATAATGTGGGGTACTCTTTTTTCTTCGTTTGAGGTTTTGTCCCATTGAATTTTCTCCAAACAATATTTTAATGAGGTCCCAAAGTATTCTTCCTTATCTTTTGTAAATTCTTATAATTTTAATAAAATTAATTAGTTGATAACTTTTATTTTTTTTATTTAATTTGTATAAAGAGGCACACTTGAGAAAATTTGTCTTAGGCCTTAGAAAACCTAGGACCGACTCTGGGTTTGTCATACCAAAAGTGAAAATATAATCAATTTAAGGTCATTATTAAGTTAGTTACTGCTAACAAAGTTTTTTACAACTAACTTGCATCAGATATATGTATGAAGTTTGTGAACTAACAAAGTCAAGAATTAAATTAAGAGAGTTTATCACAAGCCCTTAGAGTATACATCAGGCAAGCGATATATGCTAGATTTATATTAGTGGATCATGAGTTTGATGATCGTCTTACGCAATAAAATAAAGTTTCACACCTGCGATTTATCTTCTATATCAGAATCAAGGGCATGAGCGACAGGAGTCATGCAAGGGCGATCATCCCAAGAAAATTTATTACAATCCGATCTTACATTGATAATTTAATAGAAGATATTAGATATATTACTTGGTTTCATATTCTTTATGGTCATTTTTAGTTAGCACTTTTAGGTGAGGTGTAGTTTTGTATCTTACATAATAAAAAAATAGAAAATACACATTCAAATATAAAATAAAAAATACAAATTTCTCTTACATATAATATTTTTTAAGTAACAATATTTTCCAAACAATAAGTGAAATATATTTATTGCTCGTATATATATATATCTTTATATTTCTTAAAATGTCGTCATTAAACCATTTGAGTATATGAAGAAGAAAACGATCAAATAGTGCAGAGAAGTCCCAACTCAAATACTTTGATACTTAAATTAGATTTTGAAAATGATGAAGACTTCAAGGCTGTATTACCACTAGCATCAGAAACGCACATTTTCTAAAATAAAAGACTATTTATTTATATAGAATCATGGAGTAATTATAAATCTCATAGAATTAAGATTCTTATAAATAATGTTTATCTTGATATTCTATAATCTATTAGGATTAGAATTATTCTGGATAACATTTATCTCAATATTTCGAGATCTGATTAGTATTAAAATTACTCGCGTATAATATCTATCATTTTCACAAAATATTCGAAAGAATTTTTGAGTGTCGATGTTATTCAGTTTGCATGTTGTGCGAGTCCCTTTTATTTAAGTGGGAAAATTTTATCTTTTTAATTAAAAAAATTATTTTAAAATTTTAGATTATTTTGACCTTTTAGTAAATTTTTGTCTATGACACAACAACATCCAAATGCTACTTACGAGGGTATGTTTCATTCCTATCACTTTGTCATATCATGGCTTGAATGACTCACGTATTTGTCACACCCTAGAAGATTTGGATAATTAAATTATAACTATATCCATTTTGGAGATACAAACAGACCACATTTTGATAACTTTTACTGAGCGGTCTCTTCCTTATAATGCGACTTATTGTACAATTCAATAAGAATTAAATTCATATAAAAATTTGAGTGAGACAAGTCATTTTTTTTATATATTAAAATATACTAATTAAATTAATTTAAAAATAAAAATATAGGAGTATAATCGAAATAACAAAAAATTTAAATTATCACACAAAAAAATATCAAAATACATGAGTTAAATTGATTTGAAAATACAGGTCAATGAGTGTAATTGAAATAAAAAAAAAAATCACGTGATTACATGAAAAACACGTGAAAGTATAAGTGTTATGGGGTGCCCTAAAGTTCTTCTAACTCTCAAGGCAATTTTTGAATTTATTCTTCCTTGGAGAGTCTTTTGGACGGAAGCCTTCTGGACATCCAACGAGTCTCCTATAATTGGCCTAGCATGTATCATTTTTGAGCAAGTCTAAAGACATCATTCGAGGTCTCTCGGACCTAAGCCATCCACTGGAAATAGTTATCGGGGTACCTCACCCCGAAAACTTCTCTAGGAGCTTTGGCCTCCCAAAGGCACTCAGTGAAAAAGTCTTTCAGTTCAATTGTGGGTTCCATAATTTCAATTATAAATATTCACATATTCGAAGACGAATGAATCTTTTTGTTCAACTGATCCTTTGGAGTTTTTCTAGACCTATGACCTGCCACTTTCTCAGACCAGTTGATCATTACTTAGTCTCTTTATAGAACCCATCCGGGAACACAAATACTCATTCAGGACACGGAATATAGATATACACTTGTATCATACATCATTTTTTGAATATACCTTAGACTATTGTTTGACTTTAGCGTTAGAGGGCCCGCATGGAGAAGTCTCTCGCGTGCCTTTTTGACTTCTATTTGTGACCGCAGGTTGAGGCATCGCCTAACTCATTCGAAGGATTAGAACCCTTGCCTTCTGAAAACCCATTGGGGTTCTCTTTCTATTGATTCCCTGCAGGCCCATCTAAAAGCTTCTGAGGACTTATCTGGGTTCCTGCCTTTTCAAGTTCCAGCTTCAACTAGTTCTAAATCTACATGGCCTCGTTCGTGGCATCCCGAACCCTCTGTCATGGTGAAAGACTCTGTTTTGATTGATTACAAGATAAATAATTTTAGTTATTATAATTAGGTAACAACAACAAGGGTACAAATATAAATTTGATCAATAAAGAGTTTTGACAATTAGTTTGCATTGCTTGTAATATTACGTATAAATTATAATAAATATAAAATTATAAATTTAAATATTGTCGTGTGGCTTATTATAAATATGGATAATGCTATTTGTACAGAAATAGTTTTACACACGGGTTTACAAAATGATATTCACGCAATAAATTGAGAATTTATCGTGATAAATTTGTGATATTCTCTTATCTTATCTCCCCCATCTCTCTCTCTTTCTCTTATTTCCCTTTCAACACTTCTTCTCACATCATTCATCTTGCCACTACATCTGCCTTGCACTCATCGTTAGACGCCCGCCGCTGCCTCGTCTCTCACTTGGCTAACCGTGCGTCTTGCCTCTTGCCTGATTGCTCGTCGTCTGCTGCATCCTCGCCTAGCCGCCTCGCCTCTCGAGGTTGTAGTCAGCTAGGCGAGGGGCGAGCGTCGGCCAGGTGAGGTAGTAATGGGTGAGGTAGGCTGCGACGGGGGCTGTTAAAGGGTTAATTACACCAATAATCACTCAACTTTGTATTCTGTTATTGTTGGATCACTGAACTTTGAAATGTTACCTGTTAGTCACTAATATTTCAAAACTGTTACTGCTTAGTCATTGAACTTTAAAATGTTACATGTTAGTCATTAATATTTTAAAATGTTATATGTTAGTCATTGAACTTTAAGTTCACGAGTGACAAATGAGAAATAATTTTGAAATATTAGTGATTAATAGGTAATATTTTTAAATTTAGTGACTGAATAGTAACAATTTTGAAATATTAGTAACTAATAGATAACATTTCAAAATTCAATGATCAAATAGTAATAAAATACAAAATTAAGTGATTATTGATGTAATTAATCCAACTGTTAAAGGGAGAGGAGAGGAGAGAGAAAAGAGAGGAGGGGAGAGAGAGAGGATAAAAAAAAAAAGGCAAAATGATCATTAAGACGAGAGAAAGCGGAACAAAATTGTCATTTAACTTACCCCTACACCTACCTGTAAGTGGCCTCCTGTACAACTAGCATGATCCTATAAACATTTACAATTGTTTATGAGAAAATGCTATTGGTACACTCATTTTGTACATCTTAATCTACATAAGGGGATATTATGACAAAAAAATCCCTCATGAGGCGATAGAGGCGCGTGAGGTGCATGTGAGGCACATGGTATTTTGGTTATAATACTCCTTTACGTAACCTAAGATGTACAAAATGAGTGTATATCTAGCGAGCATGATTCTTGTTTATGACAGTGAAGCCGGTTACAGTTTAATCAGATCCAATCCAGGCTTTCAATTCAGGATTAGGCAGCACTCAACCGCTGCATTTGTGGCTTACAAATTTTCCGGGAAAATTATTTTCTTTCAATTTTATCCAACCTGCTGCCGCCAATCCTTTCACACCACATTATATATTCAAGCTCGAACTGGAAAAAAAAAGCCCATGAAAGATGGCGACAGATGGAGAAAAACCTCTCCAAAATACGAAAAAATTACCCACAAAACACAGAGGGCGCCACAAATTTGAACAATTTTTTGGGCTGTGGGATGATAATGAAGCAACGCTCTGTGAAGCACACAAGGGTCGTGTGGAGGAGACGCCTCCGTTTGCGTCCCTGATCGGATGTGGTTTGAAATACCCACCTCCAAAAACCAATCCTCAACTCAGTGTTCTCTTATCTCCATCAACCCCACCTTGTTTGTCTTCTTCCCAGTTCTCTATAAAGTCGCCATTCTCTTTTGGCTCTGTCCTTTTTCTCTCTAAGTTTTGTCCAAAACTCTCCTCTGTAGCTCTTGGAGCCCAAGGTTTGCTTCTCCTCCTCCTCTGCTTCTGTGTTTCTTTACGTTATCTCCTTGTTTGTGTTGTGGAACTGGTGAGGAATATCTGTTAAAATGATTGGTAGGGTTTGCTAGAAATTTTCAAACAGTGAGCATTCATTGTTTTAATTTAGAATACTTGGTTGGTTTGTTTTCATGGTGAAGCATATGGGTAAATGCATGCTTTGTTGGCTTGAAATGGCTTGCCTATTTGTACATGATTTGTAGGGTTTGATAGAAATTTTTGAGGTGTAGCATTCATTGTTTTAGCTTGTGAATATTTATTCTGATTTGTGCATAATCATATCCTCTTTCTCATTCTGCTCTACGTTTTAACTGCTCTCCCTGTCCTTACATTATCTCCTTGTTTATGTTATGAAACTGGTAGTCGGTCAATTGGCCCACTTTCATGGTGAAGAACACGCACGCACGCGCACACACACACTCTTATATGTACATATATGCTTGTTTTCTGGCTTGAAATGGTTTGCCATTTGCACTTCATTTATAGGGTTTGATGGAAGTTCTCAAACAGTAATAATTCATTGTTTTAGCTTATGAGTAATTCATTGCTGTGGGTTTTATCCTTTTCCATCCTTGCACTCTTTTATGTGTCAGAATCCGACCTTTTCTCTGATAGTTGGAGGAGAAGAAAAACAAAAGAGGAGAAAAGTGTACTTACTTCTCAGAGAAACCGAGAAGAAAATGAATAGATGTTTGATAGCATGAAGTACTTTTTTTGGTTACTCATAAAGAATAGTTTATGTGAATAATATCATTTCCTTTCCCATTTTTTGACAAATCAAAGATCTACACACATGACATTGTTTTATTGTTCATGGCATAGTAATTTATCTGCTACATGTCCTATTTCTTTTACGAGTACCTTGGGAAGATTTTACTCGTGATAAATTTTACTATATTTACCTGTTATATTTACTTCTTGGAGTGCATGTTATATAGAGAACTTTTTAGTATTCTTGCAGAATAACTTTGCTGATAAATATATTTTTTCATGTTAAATCAAGAATTTCTGAGGGGTGGAAAAAACAACCTTAACCATGGAGATAACCAATGTTATGGAGTATGAGGGCATTGCCAAGCAAAAGTTGCCCAAGATGGTTTTTGACTACTATGCATCAGGTGCAGAGGACCAGTGGACTTTGGCAGAGAACAGAAATGCTTTCTCAAGGATCTTGTAAGCTTCCTATCTGGATTCAAAAGTTCCATAACCTTGGCATTGGAATTTCTCCAATTTGTATGTGAATTTAATCCTGATTCCAACATAGGAATTTAACCATCCAATTATGTATTTCCTCTAATGTAGACTCTTAAATGGAATACAGGTTTCGACCCCGTATTCTTATTGATGTAAGCAAGATAGATACGACCACCACTGTCTTGGGCTTCAAGATATCAATGCCCATCATGATTGCTCCAACAGCCATGCAGAAAATGGCTCACCCTGAAGGTATGCATTTTCTTTTTTTTTTTACTGTTCCTCAAATACATCTGCTTTTATTTTTGAGGCAGAGCTCTAATCTAGCTGATTAGCAAAGATCAATTCAATTTGGTTGTCCTAGAGTTGATTAGGAATTAACTGACCAAGTAGGCATAACTTCAACAACCAGCCTTTTGGAAGAACAATCTTGTTCTTTACATTTAAAAGATGATTGAAAGGAATTTGAACCTGTAATGAGCAATGTTTTGGAAGCCTCAGTCAATCAACTGTCCATTCTATTCCTGTACTTTGGCTTTTGTTTTGCAACGGAGATTTTGGTCATTTTGCTGGGAATTTAGTCATGCTTGTGTCTACCATTTTTATGCATTCCACAGCAACCCCAATAGCCAACAATCTTAAAACTATAGGATTTTGAACATAGTTTTCAGAGTATTTTCATTTACTGAAAGTAACAATGAAGATTGTAGTTCTAGTGAGGTTACATTTTCCCATATTTGGTTCCTTGAAACTGGAAAATTCATGTTTGACTTGCCATGCAATGGTTGAAATAATTGATGTTGATAATGATACTCATAAATTCTGTTACTGGCAAACTTATCCTTGAACAAATGACTTTATCAAAAAAAGAAAAAGGAAAAAAATCACTGTTCTCTGGTGTTACCATTGAGTTTAGCATTTACTTGTGACCTAACTTCCTTCAAAACATCATCATTACCAGTCTGATGAAATGGCTTAATTCTCCTGCAGGAGAGTATGCAACTGCTAGAGCCGCATCAGCAGCCGGGACAATCATGGTTAGCTTCTCCCTCTGATATCCGGATCAAATTTGCATCTTAATTTGGCTATGAACAAACACCAGACATTTCAAACATCACGGCCTGTCACAAACATAACTTTTGACCCTCTCATAAAGAGTCCACAACATGCATTTTCTACCCCCGGTTTGGATGTTATTATGGCAAAGTCATGTTTCAGATTTAAGTTAAATAGAATACAGAAAAATTATAAAAGAACTTGAAGCCAATGTAAGTGATATTGATTTTACTTTTCTTTTATGTGATTCAAATGTTTAGAAACGTAGAACTGTAGCTTGTGGTATTCACATCAATTGTCTGGTTGTATCTGGCTACAATATTTAAGAGCGGAAGTCATCTCTAAAAATTGACATCAAGACAACTTTGTCATGGACTTTCAATTATGTAGTGTTGACAAATGTTTTTTGCAGTCCGAAACTATGAAAATCTTTATTTCTTATTTTGCAGTGTTTGAATGCTATTAGGATGAAAAATAGTTGTCATTCTCTCTTAATTGTGCACTGATTGTTGGTTATTTCAGACATTGTCCTCCTGGGCAACTTCCAGTGTTGAAGAAGTTGCTTCAACCGGACCTGGAATCCGCTTTTTCCAGCTTTATGTGAGTATTACGTAACATACCTGAGTTTCAATTCAATACTGCTAATTTTGCTTTCCTAAGTTGTGATTTTAATCATTATGTGTTGTCTCTGAGTGAGATTTCTGTTGCTTCCTATCTCAGGTGTACAAGGACAGGCATGTAGTTGCTCAACTTGTGAGGAGAGCTGAAAGGGCTGGTTTCAAGGCTATAGCCCTTACAGTCGATACCCCGAGGCTGGGTCGCAGAGAAGCTGACATCAAGAACAGGTTTGCAATTTAATTGCAAAATTGTTACAACATTTCATATGAGGTTGAACCTTCTTTTTAGATGATCATACTTCTGCTTAGGTAGTTGATAGCCAGCGTAAAACTTAGTCGGATCCAAATATGAATTCTAGACAAACTATATGTTGGGGCGTAATCCACATAGAAGTCTAGAATTTATGTAGCCGACCCTACATAGTGGGATAAAGGCTGGATATGTTATTGTTGTTATATATTTATGCTTTTTAAGGGTAAAAGCTTTATACATTGGGTTTTTACTCACTGTCAAAGAACACTTCTAAGTGGTTTTCGTACAGATTTACCTTACCACCATTTTTGACACTCAAGAACTTTGAGGGATTGGACCTTGGCACGATGAATAAAGTGAGTTGCTAACATACCCGTCAGTGATTAATTAATAGAGTTCGTGAACATTCTCATTATGTTCTTGACATGTTCCATGGATGACGCAGGCTGATGACTCTGGACTAGCTTCATACGTTGCTGGTCAAATTGATCGTTCTCTGAGCTGGAAGGTATGTTAGTAGGCGCCCTGATGGTTCGATGAATCAGTGGAGATAAACTTGTTCATTACACATATGCTTGCCTTTAAAGATTTGACTTAGAAAAGAACATCCCTTCTTAGTGGTCACTTTCTGCATATGGATAGGATGTGAAGTGGCTTCAGTCAATCACCTCACTGCCAATCCTAGTGAAGGGTGTCCTCACTGCGGAAGATAGTAAGAATAGTTGATTCCTTCATTGTTTCCTTTCAACATTCTCTTTCAATAATTGCTGCTGGATAAGATGTCTGACATCTGCATTGAACCGTACAGCAAGGATAGCCATACAAGCTGGAGCAGCTGGTATCATCGTCTCCAATCATGGTGCTCGCCAACTTGATTATGTCCCTGCCACAATCATGGCTCTGGAAGAGGTATCTGAACCTCACAGTAGTTGCTTTTTTTTTTTTTTTCCCCCAAAATATTGTTTACATTGTGTGTTTACCAAATTTTCATTTGATCTTAGGTTGTGAAAGCTGCACAAGGCCGTGTGCCTGTGTTCTTGGATGGTGGGGTTCGCCGTGGAACCGATGTCTTCAAAGCCTTGGCACTTGGAGCCTCTGGCATATTTGTAAGTAGATACCACCAACAGCAAGAAGATATCAAGTCTTTATAACTTATATCAAACCCAACCAAACATATGCTAACAAATTTTGCTCGTGGACTCAATCTTTAGATTGGAAGGCCAGTGGTGTTCTCATTGGCTGCTGAAGGCGAAGCTGGCATCAGAAAAGTACTTCAGATGCTGCGCGAAGAGTTTGAGTTAACCATGGCATTAAGTGGCTGCCGCTCACTAAAAGAGATCACTCGCGATCACATCGTGACTGAATGGGACGTTCCTCACCCTCGCCCTGCGCCAAGGTTATGAAAACATACTCAAAACGTAAGCAAATCACCGCTACTTGAAGATCACTGATCGATTATGTGCTCAGAAGCATGATTTTCGTTTTGGAGAACTCATTAATGTTTCAGTGAGTCTAAATATATCTTGAACATGTTAAGCTTTTCAATAATGATGGATGAACTGCTGTCGCTGTATATTCTTTCTTTCTCGAAATTATATGTTCATGTAGCTGGCTCAACTTCTTCCAATAATGTGTGATGATCTTGCTGCAAGGATTTCTTTTTTGTGACATCAAACACATGTTACAGTTTGTTTCAATCTTTTGTTGTGTTTGTTGCTTTTGAATTGAGAAGTCATTGTTGGGGTATAGAACAATATTTATAAATTGGTACAACAAAAACAAGCAGCAATGGCCGACGATGACAATACCATTGCAACAAGCAAAAAGGATAGAGATACAACTTAGATTGAGTCGCGTCTTTATGCTATGCTAAAGATAGAATTGCCCTGTACTGAAGGCAAGCAGACAACGACGATAATTTTAACAGTATGAAACGATCTTTCTGGCAGAACAACAACCTCGGACGGTCAAAGCTGGCAAAATTGTAAGGTATTTCCTCTTTGTGTGGGATGAAAGCGAAGGAAGGGAGAAACTTGGATACTCTCGCAGAAAGAGAGATTGATTGGGATTTCGTTGGGTCTAACAGAGGGACGGAGGTTTAATTATTAATAGCTAAACCTGACCTCGACAAGGAAGTAGAAAAGTCACGACAGCCACCACAGGAATTTTGGAACACGCAGAGAGAAATTCGGGAATGCGTGCATAGAGTGAAACCCAACATGGTGTTTAGATAAAAATAAAAAGGCTTAATACATCCAAAAGTCCCTAAATTATTACAAAATATGACATTTAGTCTCTTATCTAAAAAACTTCAAGATTAGGTCTTTAAACAATTAAAAAGCTACTCTTTTAGTCTTTGCTGTCAATGCGAGTAAACGGTTCCGTTATGTTTGTTCCAAACTTATATATACACACACACATATATATACACCCGACTCTATATACATATACATATATATATATATACAAATACACAAACACATACAGGTTCATGGCCATGGTAGTCACCGCTAGTTGCCATGGCCGCGACCATCGCCCCAACCATGGTCGCGGCCATCACCCACCTTCCAATACACGCAAACACATGCACACATATGGCCGCTATGAATGCAGCTGTCACCCACTCGCCATGGCAGCTGCGATGAACACAGTCATTGTTGAGAGAAAAAGAGAGTTGGCTGGGGATGGGTGATGGGCTGCTGAGCCAGCCCTGGGCCAGGGCTACCAGGGCCACAGCCCAGGGCCCACAAGTGAGGGGGGCACAATTTTTTTTTTTAAACTTTTGTATATATGTATATAAGAAATTAAAAAAAATTAACAAAAGAAGTTGCCACTTGTACCTATCAAAAGAAGATTTCATTACTATTTTTATTTTGTTGGTACATGTGATGATTATTTTTACTTCGATTAATTGTGGAGGATAAAAGTAGGGGTGTTAATGGTTCGGATTGGTCCGGTTTTATAAGAATTAACAAAAGAAGTTGCCACTTGTACCCTATCAAAAGAAGATTTCATTGCTATTTTGATTTTGTTAGTACATGTGACGATTGTTTTTACTTCAATTAATTGTGGAGGATAAAAGTAGGGGTGTTAATGGTTTGGATTGGTTCGGTTCTATAAGAATCCAATAACCGAACCATTACATATATAAAATCAAATCATAACCAATCTGTCACACCGGATCAGTTTTGGTTTTATCCAATTAACATTTAACTTCTAAATATTTTTGTAAAATATAAAATTACAAATAAATTTGTTAATTAAAATAAAACCATAACTTCATTAATGCTTCAGGTCTTGAAGTAAAAGTAAAACAAAATAATTTATAGACTATCTTATCAAATGAGATTACATCGACCATTTAGTATAGCAATAGCGCATAAAATGTTAGAAATAAAAGAGTTCATGAATCTCACTAGTTTCCTAAAAAGTGATACTATTTATGCATATGTATATATATATATTCTCAAAAAATTATAATATATATAAGTATAATATCGGTTCCAGTTCGGTTCGAACCATGGTTTGAAAAAAAAATCAATAACCAAACTAAATATATTGGTTCTTAATTTTTTAGAATCAGAACTTAATCATTGAACTATAGAACCAATCTAAAAGGCATGATTCAGTCCGGTTTGATCCAGTTCATCGGCTTTTGGATATTTTTTGACAACCTTAGATGAAAGAAAGTTTAATCAAATCAAGAAATGCTTACGGAGGTTTAGTTATTAATAGCTAAACTTGACCTCGACAAGGAAGTAGAAAAGTCACGACAGCCACCACAGGAATTTTGGAACACGCAGAGAGAAATTCGGGAATGCGTGCATAGAGTGAAACCCAAAATGGTGTTTAGATAAAAATAAAAAGGCTTAATACATCCAAAAGTCCCTAAATTATTACAAAATATGACATTTAGTCTCTTATCTAAAAAACTTCAAGATTAGGTCTTTAAACAATTAAAAAGCTACTCTTTTAGTCTTTGCTGTCAATGCGAGTAAACGGTTCCATTATGTTTATTCCAAACCTATATACACACACACATATATATACACCCGATTCTGTATACATATATACATATATATATATATATATACAAATACACAAACACATACAGGTTCATGGCCATGGTAGTCACCGCTAGTTGCCATGGCCGCGGCCATCGCCCCAACCATGGTTGCGGCCATCACCCACCTTCCAATACACGCAAACACACGCACACATATGGTCGCTATGAATGCAGCTGTCACCCACTCGCCATGGCAGGTGCGATGAACACAGTCATTGTTGAGAGAAAAAGAGAGCTGGCTGGGGATGGGTGATGGGTTGCAGAGCCAGCCCTGGGCCAGGGCTACCAGGGCCACAGCCCAGGGCCCACAAGTGAGGGGGGCACAATTTTTTTTTTAAACTTTTGTATATATGTATATAAGAAATTAAAAAAAATTAACAAAAGAAGTTGTCACTTGTACCTATCAAAAGAAGATTTCATTACTATTTTTATTTTGTTGGTACATGTGATGATTATTTTTACTTCGATTAATTGTGGAGGATAAAAGTAGGGGTGTTAATGGTTCGGATTGGTCCGGTTTTATAAGAATTAACAAAAGAAGTTGCCACTTGTACCCTATCAAAAGAAGATTTCATTGCTATTTTGATTTTGTTAGTACATGTGACGATTGTTTTTACTTCAATTAATTGTGGAGGATAAAAGTAGGGGTGTTAATGGTTTGGATTGGTTCGGTTCTATAAGAATCCAATAACCGAACCATTACATATATAAAATCAAATCATAACCAATCTGTCACACCGGATCAGTTTTGGTTTTATCCAATTAACATTTAACTTCTAAATATTTTTGTAAAATATAGAATTACAAACAAATTTGTTAATTAAAATAAAACCATAACTTCATTAATGCTTCAGGTCTTGAAGTAAAAGTAAAACAAAATAATTTATAGACTATCTTATCAAATGAGATTACATCGACCATTTAGTATAGCAATAGCGCATAAAATGTTAGAAATAAAAGAGTTCATGAATCTCACTAGTTTCCTAAAAAGTGATACTATTTATGCATATGTATATATATATATATATTCTCAAAAAATTATAATATATATAAGTATAATATCGGTTCCAGTTCGGTTCGAACCATGGTTTGATAAAAAAATCAATAACCAAACTAAATATATTGGTTCTTAATTTTTTAGAACCAGAACTTAATCATTGAACTATAGAACCAATCCAAAAGGCATGATTCGATCCGATTTGGTCCAGTTCATCGACTTTTGGATATTTTTTGACAACCTTAGATGAAAGAAAGTTTAATCAAATCAAGAAATGCTTACGAAAATTCGAGAGGAAGTATGTAGACTAAAATATGTTGTTTTCATTTTTTAATGCAATATTTACAATGCAAGATTCTCTTTTTTCTTCATTTGAGATTTTGTTCCATTGAATTTTACTCAAATAAGGTTTTAATGAGGTCTCAAATTATTTTTTCTTATCTTTTATAAATTCTTATAATTTTAATAAAAATAATTAATTAATAATTTTATTTTTTTATTTAATTTATATAAAGAGATTGAAAAAATTTGTCCCGAGGGCCACGGCCATGGGGGTGATGGCCGTGGCCATCCCTAAATCCAAGAGTAGTCTGATTTCACCGAGTCTAATGCCATTAATCTTTTCATATCATTTCTTAGTCTGCTGCTGAAACTGAATCATAAAAGTTAGAGATGAAATTGAGACCCAGGACCATGGCATCGAGAGAAAGAATCATGAACATGAAAGATGCGATTCTATTTCTTCCCTTGTTGTTCTATTTTCTTAGCAGCTTCATCCCCAATGTGTTTAGTTGTGCCCAACTCAGAGAGAAGCCATCGTTTGGTATGATGATTGCTTGCTTCGGCCATGGGCGATATAGCTAACCAGGCTGCAAGAAATCAATTGGGGGAGAGAGAGAGGGCCACGGCCATGGCCGTCAGCTTCCCCTTCGATCGCCATCGTCACCGTCACAGTGGGCTTTGCCGTCATTTGCTTCTGTCGGAATAGGCTTCATCACAACGGGCTACTTGCCGCGGCCACTATCGGCCACGTTGTCTGGTTTTCCCAGCGAAGCTTCGTTGAAGCTTCCTCCACAGGTATCTATGAAATACAAAATTTTAACAGCAATTAAAATAATATTAAATCATTTTGAATCACACAAAATATTAACAATTAACAATATTATATACACGAATTTGTTATGCCACGCACCTTAAACAGTGCGTGATGCCACGTACAAATGGATGTAAACGATAAAGACTAAAAATGTATCTTTTTAATTGTTTAAAGATCGAATCTTGAGGTTTTTTAGGTAAGAAACTCAATGTCATATTTTGTAATAGTTGAGGGACTTTTGGATGTATTAAGCTAAATAAAAATAATATATATTATTAAATAAATTTTTAATAAAAAAAATATTATTTTATTCTTTTTTATTCGATTGATTTGATGATTGATAGCTGTGCACGAGTATGAATTTATCCGTTCACAAAATTTGAATACTCTTTAGTACCTAAATCTAAATTTATGATTTAAACTATTTATACCCATATTCTTCCTCTTAACCAAGCAATTTGAGACAATTTACACACCCACGTATTCTCAACACATATATACTCACACACAAAAGTCATCTTCTTCTACCACCTCATGGCTTGTCTTGTTACAATCATTGTCTTACCAATTTAGAGATGATGTTGGGATACTAAAGGCTGAAGAAAAGGGAGAAAAAGCTTCCTCCATTGTTTCATGGACCATGATTTTTGGTTCGAAATTTGGGGCCAAAATCCCATTCTACCCTTGCATATGTATGGGATGAAGAGGCTCACCCAAAGGGCAGATTTTGAATCCAATTTTTGGACCAAAAATCATTTTCCATGTTTCATAGAGTGATCATAATTTGATGATGGTTTGTTGGTTTTGGGATGATAGGGACAATTTGTGGTGTTTCAGGGTGTTACTTTGATATGAATTTGGAGGAGTGTGGGAGACAAGCTTGGAAGGATATTGGTCACCAACTATCATGTTGAAGAAATTGTAGTAATTGAAATACATTGCAAATAGAGTAGCCTTTGTGGAATAGTAAAATTTTACGGTTTAAGTTGTGAAAATAGTTCTTTTAAGTAGAAAAGAGAGGGAAATGTTGTGTATATTCACAAATTATTGGATGAATTGTTGGCTAAATTCATATTTTTGTTCTTGTACTTTTTTTTTTTTTCGTGTGATTATTTGAATTTTTCATTCAATTATACCCTTTGACTTATATTTTTAAATTAATTTACTTCTTATACTTTAATTTTTTTAAAGTAGAAACTCGAACTTTTCGTTATTTCGATTATACTCTTATACTTGTATTTTTTAGTTAATTTAACTCTTGAAGTTTTATGTGTGTAAAAAATAATAATAAAGTGAAATTAGTCAATTTAATATTTTTTTACATATTAAATTATATAAATTAAATTGACTAAAAAAAATAGGTATGGGGTGTAATTGAAATAATGAAAAGTTTAAAATTTTATATTTTTTTTATATATTGAAAATTTATATATAGAATTATGTATTTTGTATGTAGATTATTGTACAAAATTGTATAAAATAATAACAAATTGTGGCTGATTGTAACATTTTGAAAGTGTAAGGGGGTTATTTGATGCAATCGAAAGAACAGGAGTGAGTTGCACATGACTCTAAGTGTAGTGAATTTCATATAATTTACCCTATAAAAAATATATAAAAATACAGGATAAAAATATAGATTTGGTTATGAATTGTTTGAGCTCTATACGTGGTGCTAGGAAATGTGATGCAATTTTCACTTCCAATGGTTAAGCTATAATATGTAATCAATAATAAACTTAAGAAAAATTCTATCAGTTACATTCAGTTATTTGAAAGAAAACTCTACATTATATTAAAACTCTATTTATTTAAAATTTACTTAAAAATATAAAGATTAAATTATAACTACAAAATGTCACTTTTAAGTCTTTATTTGTAATAGGATATGCCCCGAGACAAAAAGAGATGTTGGAATGTTTATACACCACACTCTATAGTATTTATTTGGATATGTTTACTACTAAAGTCATTTAGGGTGTGTTTGATAACATAAAAAATATATAAAAAATATCACATCCAATAAATTGAATTCCATCTTTAGTGTTTGACACACTATATTTTTTATGGAATTGAATTCCATAATACAATCATTAAAGCATATTTTTACTTCTTTTTCATAAAAAATTTCTTCTGAGGGAGATAGTTTTTGTTTTCCATGTAAATTGAAAAATGATTTCCTTTCCACCTAAATGTTATCAAACACACCCTTAATAAAATAGGTAAGTCGACAATTCTTAAAACAAATGCATCACACCTCCCTAGCATATACATATATTAACTCGCTTGAATTTTATTTTAAGTTGGTGCAAAGCTTAAGGAAATATGAAATAAGAACATTGATATTTTAATTATTTTATTTAGTCAAAATACTTTATAAAATTCAAACACCTATAAAATAAAAAAAAATAAAAAACTTATTGTAACATTACTTTTTGGGTATGGTAGAACATTCAAAATTTAAGTTTTTTTAGTAATTATATTTAGATTCAAAAAAATTTCGAAATTCTCTTTTTACCCCATAACACAACATTCTCAATAAAATTAAAGTTAAAATAGATTGTCAAAATAACATATAGAATGTAGTCTAGATCTTAACTTAATGAAGAAATATGTCACTTGGAATATGTATTAATTCAAAATGTAGTTTCATACATCGATAAAACATAGGGTTTAGAATTACATTATCCATAACGACAATAAAGACTAGATATAGAATGATGTAAAATTACAAAAATGCCCTTACTAGCAAAGTCATGTATCTTTTCCTTATTTTTGCTAGTATCGATATATTAATTACCTAATACATTTGAATATGTTATATTAAATGTTGGGTTATTTAGTGAGGGTTTAAAAATATTTTCATGCATAATGCATAATCATTATGTGACTTGACTTATTATAAAGGATTACTGCCTAACATTTATCTACGAGTCAAGATGCAATTTACATGGATCATTGCATTAGTCGTAACTTTAAGAATAATGTAAATAATTTTCTAGACTAATTTCATATCTTTGTTATGATTAGGTAATGACAAGCTTAGTGCAAATAGCATAAATTTATGCATGCATCACAATTAATAATAAATATAATGATCGATAATGCATATGAAATAAATATAAGTTTTAGGGAGAACAACTCGACTTTATTTGCTAAATTATGTATTAGGGTCTATTTTTTTAATTTTTGTGTCAATCTCGAAAGACATGACCAAAATATTTCTCAAACCTCAAAGTTGCTTGATCGTGTCCTTTATTTCAAACTAATTTTGCGAATTTTTTTTAAATTTTCTTTAATTTTTTTTTTAACATATGAAATACATCTACTAACCTTATGTGCATTGTCCATGTGTTTTCACCATCTTCCTGCATGCATCGTACACATCATCAAATGTTGTTGTTTCACTTCGACCCTTTCCAAATTCTATGAAATTTTATCTTTTTTGAATTTTTACTCCGACCCTTTCAAGTTTAGTTTAGCCTTTATTTTGTCATTAACTTTTGATATATTATATCATAATTTCTATAAATTATACCGGTACTCACCCCCGACTTAAGTTTTCACTTTAAGCTTTGAAAATTTATGAGAATTTTGCTAAAACCCAATGATCTTGGAAAATTTACAGCAAGGCCCTATACTTTGGAAAACTAGTTCAATGAAACCCCTTAGCAAGTTACCAAAATACCCTCGGGATATGAATCCAATTCATCAAAGTGCCCTCAGGCCATTTTTTTTAAAAAAAATTATTATATCTTATTCTTTTTTAAAAAAAATTACCGGATATTACACTTATACCCTTAGCTCATTTAACTGGCTAAAATCACGGGTGAATTAACTCTTCAAATCAGTCGAAGTTATCGTGGCCCAATTGGCCCAAATCGGATCAGAATGACAGGAAACCCCGAATCGGGTTATATCCGGAACCGCAATTGCTGCTGACCGAGTGAAACTCGTTCAACTCAGTTCTCAAGCTCGATCGGTCTTCATCTCCGCAGAGAGAGAGAGAGAGAGAGAGAGAGAGAGAAGATTGCGGAATGGATGGTAAGGCTCTTTGCTTTCTGGTTGCTGGAAACTCTCTAATTTCATACCATAACGAAACAAAGATCTGATGATTTTGTTTTTTTATTCTTTTGGTAGGTAACAAAGAGGCAAAGATCGGTCGGCGGGGCAGAGCGGCGGTAGTTGTTCTCGGCGATATCGGCCGCAGCCCCCGAATGCAATATCATGCCCTTTCTCTTGCCCTTCAGGTTTATCTCATTCTCGAATTTCTTCATTCATTCGTGTTCTTTATGCATGCCAATGAGTGAATTTTGAAGTTTAAACTTGGATTCATACATATGAGTTCAATTTTTTAGTTTAATTTGTTATCCAGCACCGGAAAGTGGATTCCTTTATTTGTTTTATTTTATTTTTCTCTTTGCGATTTGAGAAGTCTCGGAATTTAGTGAAATTCTAACAGATAAAGCTCATTGTGACTGGGAAATTAACTCTTGAGGATTCACTGAACGTTGGTGGATTTTGACTTGTCAGAAGCTGGGTTTTGAAAGAACGCTGATCATATTTGACATGCTTGTCAAAAATTCTTGGCAGTAGATATTTTAAGTATTAATCTACTAGGAATGTTCTAGCTACATGATCTGCCTGTTGATACATAACCCCTCAGGACTACCATAGAGGCTAATGCAGGATTAACATAGAACATTGTTGATTAGTCATTAGGAGGATTAGTTACTCCCTATAGTTTGCTCCCAAGACACATTCATTGCGGTCTTGAATGTATATTTAGCCCTTTCTGTTTTTGGATAGAATATATTTAACGCTCTTTTGTTTGAGTAATATGCAAGACTGATGATCTTCATCAAAGAGAACAATGAATGCATGTCACTAGTTTTATGTATGTATGAGTATGAACCAATTCTGCAGAGAGAAAATTACTCTAATAATCTTTTAAAAAATTTCCTTTCTTTTTCCCTTTTATCTTTTTTCAGTCATTTTCCCTCCCCAATCCACTAATGTACTTGTTGCCCACCTTGACCCATTGACATCATTGTCACCATCCTTTTGCATCCATGCCAAGAACACTAAGGGAGACTGCTGTAGCCAGCATTGTGACAATAATCTCCTCCATCAGCTTTTTTGGGTGGCAACCATGAACTTTGTGGGACCAAAGACTTGGTGTGTTGATATTGATGTTGTAACCATAAACCTACAACGTTCAATTTTCTCCGCAAAACAAAGCATTCCTATTCATGAAATTGACACATTAACAGACCATCTTCATTTTATGCCAAATTTGCAAATTAACACTTCATTAGAACATCACTGCCTAAATCTGTTGTATTTGTATATATGCGTGTAAATACACATGTTATCAATACAGAAATAACTTCAATGGAGTGCAGAGAGAGGGAGGGTGTCTTCTCTAGTTTTTGAGGTTTTATGGATTGACTATTGGGCTTAAGTTTTTTCATTAGAGATTTTCAAGGCCAATGAAGGCTTATTAGGTGAAAGGCAATCTAGGTCAGGAGAATGAATAGAAGTTGAAGTAGTTAGAACGACTATCTCTCTCTCTCAGCTTTTTATCATTGGTATAATTCTTCCTAATGGCTGTTTTATGGAGAATTGACCTGTGATTCATATAATACCTTATCATAAGATTATTTATTTCACAATTTAGTAGTGGATATCTATTTCAAGGCAGTTACAGGTATGGAAAAATTATACAGATGCAATCTAGTGGGAATTATGGGAGTGATAACTAGAGGCAGAAGGAATGTGGGGATCAAAGGAAAACAAGGAACCTGGATCTTGTTTTGACGTGTTAAATGGTTATATTAGGACGCCTGCCATTACATCACATGAAGCCAATTAGAAACATCCAAGTGGCATGTACTACTCAGGATCTTTTGGCTTTTCTACATGCACTGCTGAATGTCGTATGAGCTTTTCATATTTATGGTATTTGATTTATGATCTTTTTGTTTCTCTTGCAGGCAGGGTTTGAGGTGGATATTGTTGCATATGGAGGTAAGCCATGAATTATAGAGCTGTATTTTGGTGGTCTGATATGTACGTTTTTGTTGAGTAGCTGTAAGATGCTTAACAAAAAGTATGTGGGCAGAATATAAAACATGTATCAGGCATGTAGTTGTTGACATCATACATTACATCTTTTCTATTTAGAATTTGGCACAATGAAACTCTGTTTCTGCTTTTAACTTTTTGCATGACATACCTTCAATAACCATTGATGACTCATATGAGATTTTTTTGGGGGTAGATTTGGCTTTGTATTTGATTTCAATGAATAATGTACTTCCAAGTACAATAATTGGGTTCATACCATCTCTGGTAAAGCTCTGAATTACACCATTGAATTGGTGTCTTTTGTTGTTTAAAACGTACTCCTTGCCCCCCCCCCCCCCCCCCCCCCCCCAAAAAAAAAGAAAGAACAGAAAACAAAAGGTTTGATTGGATGATTTTGGATCACTTAATATGAGCAACTAATTTTGGCATTTTCAACAGAGAAACTAGCTTTATGTATTGCAATTTTAAGAATGCCCTTGCTGCAAAGTGGCATTGGAGGTCCATGTTAGCTGTGTTAGGAGATTCTTTTGGTTAAAGTTGGGAGCTCAACTTAAGCTGAACCACCCCCGAAAAATTGCATTACAGAACTTAAGTGTTAAGCAAATGATACATTTATGTGGTTATCCATTGCTTTAATCTCATAATGCTTTTTGTGTATCCTAATTGTTTTATGCCCTTGCTTCTGTGGATAGGTTCTGACCCCCACTCAGCTGTATTAGAGAACCAATCTATTCATATTCATAAAATGGTACTGGTTGTGAGGGAGTGTTACTTGTTTGTTGTTTTTTATTTCAACATTCTGAAACTCATTGTACTTATTTATTATTTTTTATCATTTTTCTTTTCTAAATCTGGTTTACAGACACAGTGGCCCACAATCCCACGGAGTTTACCAAAGATTCTTCGTCCTCTGATGCTTTTGCTCAAGCCATTGATACAGTTTCTTATGCTTCTCTGGTTTCTTTGTGTTAAAATTCCCGCTCCTGATGTTTTTATAGTGCAGGTGAGCTTTGAAGGATTTATATGGGTGAAACACTGGTATTTATTTAATATTTTGAAGTCAATTTATTTTATTAGCTTTTTTGATGCCCTGTTTTTTTCCCCATATCTTAAGAATTAGATTGGAAGTTCATTTCCTTGGCTAACTCTTTAACCAATAGCACTTGTAATGTCTGTAGAAATGTTGGCCAAAGTTTGCTATTGCTTTTCTGAAATACTTGTATCTTTTTGCATTATTTTTTTTATATTATTGGATTGTGTATTGGGTTACTGAAGCTCTGGAAAGAAAGTTACTAGTTTGTAGTTCCCTTCTTTTATCTACAGAAGTCTTGTATTTTTCTTTTATTATGTTCTACATACTCACTAAAACAGCAGCTTATCATGTTGTCTTTCAAAAGTTGAGGTGGCCTCTAGCCTTTAATTTTGCATGTCTACATTTTATTTACCATAATTCTAGTCAGATTTATTTTTTGAGTTTTACATGCTTGGAATGATACCTTGATATAAAGTACTTTGTTTCTGCTTCCTGCAGAATCCACCATCTGTTCCAACTTTAGTGGCTGTAAAATGGGCAAGCTGGCTTAGGCATGCTGTATTTATCATCGATTGGCATAATTTTGGATATACTTTACTTGCATTGTCTCTTGGAAGAAGTAGTCTTTTTGTGGCACTGTACCGTTGGTATACTTCAATGCCTTGTTAACATTTCTTTGGAATTTTGAAGGGCTTTCTTGTCTGTAGACATGAAGTGTGAGTTTTTTGTGCATAATTAGGTTTGAAAAGCACTATGGAAAGATGGCAAATGGTTCCTTATGTGTGACAAGGGCAATGCAACATGAATTGCAACAAAACTGGGGAATCAAGTAAGGTGGTCAGCTCAAAGTTTGTAATATCCAGCATTTTTCTGTTCACATTCATTGTTAAGTGCTTTGGTGTCTTCCTTTTCTTTAATTTTTAGAGCAACAGTTCTCTATGATCAGCCTCCAGAGTTTTTTCGCCCTGCTTCCCTCGAGGAGAAACACGAGGTAAACTGAGTTTTTCAATAAAATCCCCCATTAAGGGAAAAATTAATTGCTACATTGAGATGAGAATTGAAAATAAACTGTGTGTGGTAGTTGTTTTGTAGGATACACAGCCACCTTAATCAGCCATATGGTTCACAAGATTGCATCAGTAATGGTAATGCAAATTACTTCAAAGATCTTTTACCTTTAGTTTCAGTTGAGGTTCAGTCTGCGTCAGCCTTCATTTGAGATAAGGTACCTGTGTCTTGTAGGAATAATAGCTGTGGGGAGCCTTGATCTAAATGAAACTCTATTTACACACCGGGTTAGCAATGACATCATCTTGAAACAAAACAGGCCAGCACTTATTGTTAGCAGTACAAGCTGGTGAGTCTAATTCTTTCTTAATACAGGTTGTTGACAATTTTTCTGTCTTTTTTCAATGAGGTGAACTGCCCTCCCCCATGTGGGAGAGAGTGAGAGTTGATGAGTCTAGGTAGATTTTAGCATTGAGGCAACAGAAATCATTATGTCTTATGTGCATTCATCTTCTATTTTATTTTGGTTGCCAGCATGCTTCCTCATGATCTTATTGTCTTTGTTTCTTGATCTACGATAAGCTGTATTTTCTTTTTCAAACTCAATTTTATTTTCTTGACATCACTGTTTGCTGAATCATTGTTAGCTATAATGATTATCAAGTTCATTGCTCAGAAGTACAAAGTTCTTTGTTTTATGAATACGGTGTGTATTTTTTTAAGTGTATAATTGATAATTAGAATGGTGTTACCCAAAAGAAATGTTTCCTCTTCTAAGTACCTTGTTAACTGATTTTTCAGTGATGTCAATATCTATTGTGGATAAAAGAAACATCTTCCTTCTAATGTGCCCTGTTATATTTCGCTGGTGTTGATATTTGTCCTTAATTAATTTATTTGTTTTAAAAATATTTTCAGTGAGAATTTTTAGGTCTGAGCAAGTGATTTATCAGTGTGAAATCTTCCTTTAGGACTCCAGATGAAGACTTCAGCATTCTTCTGGAAGCAGCAGTTATGTATGATAGACGTGTTGCTGCATTCTTAAATGAAGATGACTCCACCGGAGATGAGTTTGTTTGGAAGGAAATTTCTGATGGGAAGCAGTTTGTGTACCCAAGGTTGTTATTTATCATTACAGGTAAAATTGGTTTTTTCATGCCTAAATTTAAAACTTTCTGTTAGCGAATGAGAAGAACAAGTTTGTCTTATTTAACTTTGACCTGAAAGCTTTTGAACTTACATGAAGGTAAGGGGCCTGAAAAGGAAAAATACGAAGAGAAAATAAGGAAACTGCACCTCAAACGTGTAGCCTTTCGAACCATGTGGTTATCAGCTGAGGATTACCCTTTACTTCTTGGTAGGTGATTTATATTGTCTGCTTATATTTATATGTTTATTTTTTTGGTGTTTTTGTTAGGAGTAGTTGCTCTGAACTTTCTTGCCCTGATCAGCTAAATGCCTACAATTTCAGGGTCAGCTGACTTGGGCGTTTGCCTGCATACCTCCTCATCTGGCTTAGATCTCCCAATGAAGGTATATATGTCTGCCAACATCCTATTACCTTCTGATGCTAGAAAGATGAATGAACTTTACTAGTATAACTGGTTTTGTTTTGTTGGAACTCTCTCTTTAGGTTGTTGATATGTTTGGCTGTGGACTGCCAGTTTGTGCTGTTTCATACTCTTGGTAAAGTTTTCATGTACCCTTTTCTTCTACCTTTCTCTTATTATGGAAAATGACACTTTCAACTTCGTTTGTCGGCTTTTTTGAAGCATAGAGGAACTTGTAAAAGTTGAAAAAAATGGGCTGCTTTTCTCATCATCTTCAGAGCTAGCTGATGAACTCTTGGTGAGCCCTTTCGAATTGACACATATCTAAGTCTGTTCTACGGTCTTCTTCTGCAGCTCATATCTGAGTATATGTTGGTCCTTTTTCACATTCCTTAAATTTTATGACTTACCAAAAAAGAAAAAACCTCTTTGAGAGGTCGGGCAGGGAGGAGGAGGGGAAATGGTAGGGGTGAGAAATTTTGTGAAGTGAAATGTAGAATCGTTTCCTTTTCTTTGAATAAAGAAATTATGAACTATGGATGGTTATCCCGTACTACAAACCTAGGCTTTTGAAACCAGAAGGTAAAAGAGCAAGCACAGGATAGGCACATGAAATGGCATGTTGAAATTGGATGGCCCTCCTAGGAAAATGTCACTCTTGGGTGGAAACTATTTCTGGAGTTGACATTATTGAGCAGGAAGGAAAACTTGTCCAGAAAAATGTGTGCTTTACTTCAAAATTCCTTCCACATCAAACATAATGTGCCATAGTGCATGGGATGAAAGATCTTACATTCAATTCATTATGTTTTGGATTGGCAACCAATGCAGATGCTCTTCAAGGGTTTTCCCAACGAATGTAATGCTTTGAAATCATTGAGGAATGGTGCGTTGGAGATGGGGTCGTCTGCCCGGTGGGCAATAGAGTGGGAAGAGAATGCCAAGCCATTAATATCTCGGGTAAGTTACTCATCTCAATCTTGGATCATAGCCTCCTAGATCTCAAGAATATATTTCCATTGCAAACCAATTTTGCCAACCCCTGATGTTTGGTTCGATTTGATCTGGTGGGTTCGGTTCTGAGCTACCATAGTTTGGAGTGCTTAATTAGGAAGATTTGTACTTCATTTCACAGGTGGTTTCTGGGAGCTCCAAATGATTTCTGTTCTTGGCCCAACTGGATTCAAGCTCAGCATGTTCATCTTCTGGCTCAGTTTGGGCAAGCAAGCATGTTCATCCATCCATCCTCCATTTCCATGTTTTCAGAGGAAGAAACTGCATTTTCTGAATTGAACTTCTCTGATGTCTTCTCTTTCCTAAATCTTAGTTGGTGTGTGTGAAACTAATTATGATAGTGAGGAATGAGGACAAGAAGATGCCTAAGGAGACAGTGACAATTGTAGAAGGGCAGCTTCAATTTTGTATATTTAGTATTCTCCTTTGTACGGCCACTTGCCTCCACAGCTGTGAGCAAGACACTAATCAATGGGAACCTCGACCAGGCCTAAAAGCCAAGAGAGGTTGTTCACAAGGGACCGATAGGTTGTATGGAAAAGAAAATGGGAAACAAATATGACATAAAACGAAAATGAAGAAATGCCATTTAAAAAAAAAACATAAAAAAAATGTGTAAATAAAAAAAATATAGGTCTTTTTTGTAAATATATTTTTAATATAAAAAATTATAAAAAATAGTTATTTAATCAAAAAATAAGTATAAATTTATAATACATTCAAATAAACATAAACATAAGTTTTATCATGAATCATGACTTATTAATTAGAAATAAATAATTAATTTAAATAAAAAAAATTCATCTTAGAAATGAAAATTTTCCTACCTCTAACCTTTTCAGGATGGAAAAACATTTCCAAATGAGAAATGTATTTATGATATTTTTTAATATTATGAAGAGGCTTAAAATGTTTTTAAAATTAAAAAAAGGGCCAAAAACGTTTTTTTTTGTGTGTGTGTGTGTTTCTGAGTGTTTTGGTACAATAAACATTTTGGAAATACCAAAATGGCACTCCCAAATCGTTTTCGCATCATAGGGGACAAAAAACTCAAATTTGAGTTTTTTTTATAGGATATATTAGTTTTCATGTCACTTTAATTACCACTTTAGTGGATACTACACATTTTTTTTTATTTTGTTAAGTTACAAAATTTATTTGAATTAAACTGTTTACTTTTAAGGAATAAAAACTCAATTATTAACAACATGAATTAAACTCTATGAGATATAATCTCTTGATGTGCTTAAGTAAGTCAGTAGTTTCGATTATAAGGGTGTTTGGTTAAGCGGTTTGACCGCTTGTAAGTTATCAACAAAAATTAAACATTATATACCTTATTTAGTTACATGTTTGTTAAAAAATAAAGAGATTAAACGTTACTGAGTTTAAACGTTATTTGATAACATTTTGGAAAAACTCCCTCAACTTTTCTCAAAACGTTGTTCATAACTTAATTATTTGACCAAATATTTGCCCCCACGGGCATAGCCCAGTGATTGAGGGTGAACACATGATTGAGTGCTTTGGACCGAAGCCGTTATATAGTCGGTGAGAGGTCCTGTGTTCAATCCTTGGTTGCTGGGTTACGTGATTAACTCTCCTCTGCTGAAATCAATGGGTCGAGCAAACCTTTAAGGTAAGGGTGAAAGGTTTCACCTTTTGAGTATTATAAAACATTACAAAACTCTCTTTGCCTTCCTCTATCTCCTTCTCATCACTGCTTTCATCTCTTCGATGGTGATCATGGCCTCCAACCCCATCCCAATCTCCTTCATCTTCGTTTGTCGCCTCTTCCATTTTCGTTAGTCATCTCCATCTCCATTGCGACTACCACTTTCATCGTCGTCTCCTTTATCTCTTACCCTTATCTATAAATTTTAATGTCTCAACATATATATTTAATATTTTTATAAATTAAATATAAAAAATTGTATTAATACTTTTTTATTAATTATGTATAATTTATTATCATTGTAAAAATTTTTCAGTTAAATATTAATTTATAATTTATTTTTATTAAAATTAATATTTTTATAAATTTTATTTATATTATTAAATAACATTAGTATTTAATTAAATTCTGATAATTTATCAAATTTTAAAACTAAACACATAATTATATAAATAATAATTTAAAATATATTTATTTAAATATATTATTAATTTAAACACTAAATCAACTTTAAAACTTTACGCAAATTTGTGGAAAGGCTTAAAAGCCATCTTTGAAAACGCAAATTTGTACACGAATTGTTGAAGTTACATGGAACTTTAATTAGAACTCATAATCATCAAAGAAGTATATCCGAGCATATTTTGCGTCCACGATTGCTTGATTTTTGGTTCCAAGTTCAAATCAATGCTCGATCGTGATGTCCTTCACGGAGAGAGAGAGAGACAGACAGACAGAGAGAAAACGAAGGGACGAATCCATGGTTGAATTCCAATCCATGAACTCCTTTTTGTAAGTTGATTACGAGGTTTTTTGTTCTTCTATACCTTCCTCATGTCGGTTCCTGAGGAGACGAAGGCTTGATAGTTCATGTTCCTTTCTGTTCGGTACCTCCGCTTGTGTGATTTACATTTTATCGATGATCATGATTGAATGCTTGCGGCACTTTGATTTGAAACTGTACGGCACTACGATTGAATTGGCATTAGATTCAACATGCCATTGTTACGATGCATCTGGCTGAAGTTTTTGTTTTCTAGATTATGGAATGGAGGATGTGCTTCGTGAAGAACTTGTTGAGCTTTAGCTGTTTTTACTTTTGCCTATGGTTGATGTCTTTCATTTTTTGCAATCTTGCCAAATTTCTTCTGCAATCTGTCGTGTGTGTCTCTCCTCCCTCATAACCTTCGTCTTACTTCCTGAAATATCTGGTTGTCTTTTATCTTCAAGAGCCCTGGCTTTGTGGAAAACCCTAATTCCTGAATTTCTCCATGTTCTGCTTCTTGAAATCTTACTTATTAATAATGACCTATCACTAAAAAGTCTTCCTCCCTAAACAACTATAAATAAACATCAAGATTCTATCCAACCGAGACATGTAGATATTTTCTTGAACATGGAGCCAGGTGAACCTATCAACAAAATACAGGAAGATTCAGAAATTCCATATCATAAATTTTCAATAGAGGAACAGAACATTTAGATCCAAAAGAAAAAACTTTACTCCAAAATCGCTCTTTCGTAATTGAACAATAAAAAATTGCCTGATTTTTTGAGAAACCGTCGGTGCTGACTGTTTCTTGAGGTGTGGCTGGACAGAGTAGCTTAACAATCTAATGTTTCTTTTGAGCTGAAAAATTCTCTGCTCAGAATATAGTTTTATCATGTTTTAAGTAGGAACCATTCCTTCTATTTTGAAAATTCTAGCAAGCTTTCCTACAAGACCTGTGGCAGTTTATGTAAGATGTGACTCCATGGTCTTTCTGGAAATCTTATGAATCAACTCGAACCCTATAAACCAAAATGCTTGCTTCATTGAATCCATGTTAAGGGTCTCTTGTCTTGGCAACTTGAGAGGAACATTTTGTATATATCTGTATCTGTTAACTGTGGGTTTCTAATTCAAAGCCCCCAAATAATAGGTACTTGATGATCCAAATTTCTTGGCATATGCACTTAGTACAAAATCTCTTGTATATATCAGTTGATGCATTTTTACGAATTCATAGTAGGAAACTTGTGAAGTCATGAACTAATTTGTATGTATTTGTAGAATCAAATTGCCATTTCCATTTAAATACACACACACATGTAGTTCACGCTGTTAATAGTACCCTACATTGACTGGAACTAGAAGCCTAGAAGAAAAAAATTTGGCCTCCACATACTATTATTCTCAACTTATGGTACATAATCTTATGTGACTATGTCCCAATCTCTTCTTATGCACTCTCATCCAAGTCTATCCACAATAAACCCTAATTGTTTTCTTGTATGGTCCTTACCTAAGTAGTAAAGTTTATATCTTGAATCAGGAAATATTTCTGACTTGTTTTTTTTCCCCACCACACCCCCCCACAAAAAAAAAAAAAAAAAATCAAAGAAGGAGGAGGAAACAAGTTTATGCTAACATCTATAACATTTGCCCTTGTCTATACCTATTACAAACTCCTTAACCCTATTAAGAAAACATGATTGATAAGATTGCAAGTAAGAATGAAATGAACATGAAAGCTCTTGGTGTTCTGTTGTACCATATTACAAACTTTTATCTTGGCAATGGATGGTATGCTGAATTTTGTTGTCATGCTATTCGTACATTGTTGTTTTGTCTTCCTCATTCTTGAGTTGCAGATAAAAGTATATTCCTTATGCATGCTATCCTTTTTCTTAAAGTTACTTATATCCTCAATTTTAGGCAGTTTTGTTCCTACAATCCATTAGAGTGAGTGCTGGACTTGTTAAAAGAATCAATTTTGTGTATTTCTATGCTTTTATCCATCATCAAGTTGTAGAAAATGTTCTTCTAGTGTTTCTTCAGATATATTATATATATAAATATATATATATTTTTTTTTCCTGTTCGAGGATTGTCTATATGGGCCAGCTGCTGCAATGAATTTCAGTTTCTTAACTAGCAATTATGTTGCATCCTGAATCGTCATTTCCTAGAGAGCTTCTGTAACATTCTTATGATAAATCTTCCATCTATTCTTTTCAGATAATCTAAAATGAATTAGTCATGGATAGGGTTGGTTTTTGAAATTTAGATAATATAGTTCATGACTGCATGTGTTGTTTCAGTGACGACTCTTTGTCATGGAGTTCTTTTTGAAGGTTGATGTATTAAGTGTTACTCTCTGCTATCCATAGCCTGCAGTCACTTGCCAATATATGTTTTCCTTTTTCTCATTTAACCTGAAGAAGTCTGTATAAAACCTACAGTCGAACTGCATTTTCACATCCTCTTATAAAATGAACTGTACAGGGAATAAAACGTACATCTCTGCAATATTGCATGTCTTGTAGCTTATTAACTTATGGATATTGCATATTAGGTGAAGATGAACCTGTGGATTTGTATTTTATCCTTGACATTTATCCTCAGACATGGGCTCCTGTTTAAATCCCTCCAATGACTGGAGGAAAAGGTGGAAAGGGGATCCTTGACTTTGTGTCATGGTGAAGATGTAGGTCACAACATGTTTGTACCAGGTTACTAAGGGCCTCACAAAGAAGTCTGGGCATTTCTGTGTGCTCGTCATTCCCATTGCTGAGAACTCCTTCACAGGCATGGCTTTTGGGTTAGCTACAACAGGGCTACAGCTGATTGTTTAGGCCATTTACTTGGTATTTCTCTATTGGCTTTCAACCAAATTTCTGACAACTGTTACATTTAACACTAGACCAGAGGTGGCAGTTAAAGATTCCGGTTGTCATCTGTGGTACTGGTAATGTTCAGAGACATGTTGGAGCTGAGCACATGCAGTGGCATGAGTCCTATTATCCGTCCATGGATGGGATCCAGATGGTTACCTGCTCAATGCCATGCAATGCAAGAGCCTTATGGAAGCTGCCATCTATGTTGTTCTTTTTGAGCATGTATTCTACAACCTGGAGGAGAGTTTTCCTGGAGAAGACTGTGCAACATCATTGGGAGAGGCAAGATACAAGCGCCGAGGAACATGTCATAGTCCTTAACCTATTCCTGGATGAGCAACCGTGTGATGCAAGCTGCCAAGATACTGGAAAATGACGGATAGCATTCTTATTGTGGAGGAATACGTGGGAACAGGTGGTGTGGGTGCCAGCCTGATTGCAGCACCAAATGAAAATTTCATGATTATTTGTATTCTCCAGTTGTTTGCTTTCCTTACTAGATGTGCCGACAACTTAAGCTGGGGCATTGGAGGAATGAACTGTGATCCTGCCTACCCAGATTGTGCTTGCAGATGAACAGCTCTTCTGGTAAGAGCAGGCAGGTGTCCTAGTGGTGAGATTGAGTTGTGGCAAAGTTCTAGCTCTTCTTTCAAAATAAATATGCGGATTTTGCAGTCTCTTTCATGGCATTGTACAATTTGATTCACATTTTTATTTTGCATTTTTTAATTGGCTCTGGTTAGTTATCCAATTGAATAATGCAGTCAAGTGATATTAAGATTTTCCCTACTAGAATCTTCAGTTCCCAAGGCATGCAATTTGTTGTAAAAATGGAACACTATTCTTTTTCTTTCCCATTTTTGCATACTTGACTGGAAATGAATGTACATGTTCTGTTTAACCTCTCTGATGAGGAATCTCCCTATTGCACAAATTGTTCAATTCTAACATTGCTGAAGGTTTTGGTGACACTGCACTCAGATTGTCTTTGATAGTTCATCCAGATAAGATCTGTTGGTGGCATTGCGGCCATTTCCTCTTAGTCTGCTGAACCACATCTCAATTTTCCATGGCATAAAGTTACGACCCGCATGTGCTTTCTGTTCTTGACTGTCTTTGTTGGTATATTTTCAGAACAAATTTCATTGAGAAATCTGTTGGGAGAAGGTGATTGGCCTGTTCATTGCTATAATTTGAAATAAATATTGCAAGCATAGTGGAATTTATGCTCCTGCAAGATATGACCCTTCTATTTCATTAACAATGATTAGTCACATTGAAAGAACAGCTGCTATATTGGTATCATTGGTAACGACAAAAGGAAACAGTTATTCCATGGGCTTGCGCCTGCCTCCATGGAGAAAAGTTGCTGGATATCATAATTCGTCATTAATGATCAGTTTCCCTTAAGGTGTCCTGTTGAACATGCATGGCTTTCTTTTTAAGACATTTTCCTTTACAGTAGTGTTTACACTTTTACTTCTATTTCCTTTGTTCTTCATCCCTTCCTTGCCTCATGTTGCATGGAAATTTAGAGTCCTGTATAGATGGTTGTTCACAATCTGGTAATAGAGGTTAGTTCAAGACTAATTCTGCCTTGAGGCAATTTTCACCTCTTTTGCTTTATGCTATGTCGCCATTTTTCCAACTTCAACTTGGATCAGATTATCTTATGCTTTAATAATAATTCTAGTTTGGGATATTGCAATAAGATCTCTAATATAATTCATTTTGGGGCCTATGATGTATCCTTGCTCTTGAGCTGGTGTCTTTTTAATTTTTAATAGAGCTATTTCATAATATCTCACACAAACTAGCCTTTATGGTACAAAGTTAAGATGACTTGTATTTCCTATCCAATTAAGAGAATCATCTTATAAAAAAACCTCTTGTAGTCTCGTTTGAGGTTATTGTTTGTATATGCATTTGAGAATAATGTTACTTCCCCTATATTTTATGTGCCATTTTCTGTTTGAAAACTTAAATTTAGCTCGACAGTTACTTCTTTGTTGTTATTATGAATATTAAGATGCACCAAGTTCTGAAATATTTTAACCAGTCAGAGTACCTTTATATTATGAGAAAGTTCTTACAAACATTGGCGATTAGATCTGTTTACGAAGGTTGATGCTAAAATTTTATCTTATTCAGGTCTTTGTCATTTGATGCCTCAGTTTTTGCTTATCTGGGTTATTGTCACTGTGGTTACTGTTATTGGCGTTTTTTCCCCCCTTGTTTTTTTTTTTTTGGTAATTTAAATATGTATGGACATAATCCTATCCAGGATACTTCATCATAGGCAGGATGTATTATATCTGGATGATACCATAAAGCCTTCATTTTTTTCTATTCGTCAGAGATTTTCATTTCCTTTTTTTTTTTTATAGTTTCTAGGATAGTACATTAATCATTTCTACATGGCATCTCCTTTTGCTGCTTGCAAGTCTTTACAGACGAAAATGTTGGTGCTCAATCATTGCAGGAATTAAACTGGATAGAGGCTGGTTCTTTACTAGCTAGATCATGGAGATAAGAAGCCTTCGTGAAGTAGACATGAATACAAAAATGAATGCTAGATGGCAAGCATTCATTTTAGATGAGTGCCCCTCTTTTTCTCTCTTTTAACATGGGTTTGAAAATCTTTAGAACATGCTTAGTTATCTTGAACAGTTGGCATTCAAATCTCCTCATGTGGGTTGCAGATGATCTAACTTGTCCTCATCGGGCAAGGCTGGTGGCTGATATTCTTATGTGATATCTGCCATGTTAGTTTCCAAAATGCAACTTTTTGGTGTGGAGGAGGAGGTTGGTTTCTCTTCCCTTAACCATAGCGTGATTACTTTTTGTGGCTTAAGTTTCTTTTGGCATGCTAACCAAATTATACCAATCCCTTGCACTATTGCCGTTATTATTTATTTCTCTCTCTTACTTCATGCTTCCCATGCTATAACATATTTATATATGGTGTCTGAGATGCCATGTTGAAGTTTTTCTTTACCCACTTAGCCTCATCATGGCCAGATAGAAACATGTAGATGCTTCTGTTTAACTGGAAGAATTACATGGATGGCACACAGGTCAAACTACTCTTTGCTTGAAACTTTTCAGTTCTGTTACTTTAGCTACAAGGCAGATGATGTAAAGGATTCTTTTTTCTTATTTCGAGTTGTAAATTTGGCAGTCGTGGGTGAGACACACAATGATGTCAGTTATATGGCAGAAGTGGATCAATATTGTTAACATGGATGTGAACGAATCAATAGGAAGATGACACACAACACTTCATCTGAAAGGTATCCAAAAGGTCCCTAATTATTTATTCAACACCGTGTCACAATTGTTTAATGGGGACCTCTTTTTCTCCCATTGACACGTTATCACTATTATTTTTTTTGGAATGTTCTCTTCTCCAGCAGCAGGGAAAAAGTTTTGGTTGTTCAGTAGTTTCGGCTTGACCAACCTTTACTCGTCTTGTCCAATTTATGCTGTCTTTTCTTTCAACCTTTTGAGGGTAGGGTATTGGCATAACTCTAAAGGTATATTGTGGTCCATTTTGGAATCTGCGGTGTGTGGTATGAGAGGCAGAGAATCAATATCCAATATCTAGTATCACTCTCAAAAGAATGTTTGCTCAGCCCTACACTACTTCCATCTGATTTATCAATTTCTGTTTCCTTCTAGCTCTGGTCCATGTTCCTGTGCCAATGGCCTTAGTAGCTTCCACAGAGTCCTATCAGGTTGAAATTATTTCTATTTTTTATCCACCATCTTTAACCATTTGAAAAGGAAATGAAATATACTTGGGATAGTGACAGCATCAAGTCAACCTGGTTATTTCTTGGAATGTGCCAGCAAATCTTTGATCTCATCCTGGTTGAAGCTAGAAAGCTAATTTTGTTTCATCTGAGCTCATTTATGCAAATTATTTATACTTTTGATGGTCAAACTTCTGGGAATACTCCAGGATTTACATAAATATTGGCAGGGAAAATGTGTGGATGAAGTCACAATCCGGTTACAGACTAGCATGATGTGTCTTCATGCTTCCAGTCTCTGAATTTTCCTAGCTCTCAGATTCCTTCATGGGTTTAACTTTTCTAGCTGAAATCCTGGAAACCTTCATGGCCTCGTGTTTATAATTTTCAATGCATGCCGGTGATCCTTTGATAATATTTCCTTGTTCTCGGTATCTGACCATGAGTATTACTTTTCTAGCTGAATCGCGGTGACCTTCTGAGCCTTGTATATATATATATATTTGTTGTTTGTGTGGCTGTGCATCAAGCCTTATTCAATTGCTGACTAAGTTTGTGGTGATGCGTATTTGGTGGTTCAATTCTCCGAGTGTCTTTCCCATGGACCTTCTCTATTATTCCCGATTCTAGAAACTTCTGTAGGAATGCAGAACTTGAAATGCATGCAAAATTTATATGCAAATTCGAATGTCATAACTTCAAATCCTCTCACTCCTGTTGCTTTGGTATCATTAAAATTGCAAGTGTGGTTAGCTCAACCTGTCATGCATATGCCATAAGTTTGTGCTTATTGTGCTTATAGCACCTAAGTTTGTTGAGAATCATAATCCAGCCGGTTAGGTCTTTGCTGCATATTTTTTATTGCTAACCATTGGATCATTTTTTTTTTGCTAGAACCTTCTGCATTTCTGAGTAAATCCAATGGGGGAAGTGACAGACAATTTTAAAAGATCTAGCTACATGATGAAAAGTTATTAAACTCAGGCAGACGCAGCACAACCACAAGAAATTAGTAAGTTAGAAAGATTACATAAAATACGAGTAGAGTTTACTAGAAGTACGAAAAGGTATGTTTCTCTTGGGGCTCTGACAGCATAACTGACCTGGAGGCATTTTCACCAAGTGCATGCACTGTCTGTGCTTTGTTTATTATTTACTGATTGCAGACTGTAACCGCTTTGTAAATTGAATTTTTCTATAGCTGGAGTGCATGTCAAGAATATCACTTGACTTGTCATGCTCCATGGGTTTTAGATGCCATGTAATGCTGTGCTTTGCTTATCTTTCTCTCTGTTATCTATTATTTTGGCTCTTGCAGACGCAGGAGACACTCGTCAATTGTGTGGCCTGACCCAAGTGCACGCAAAAAAGTCCTGACATTTCGGCGTTTTGTTGAGATCAGTGGACACCTGCCAATCACATGGCCACAAGCATACCATTGGAGGTTAGAGTGATAATCACGAACCACATTCAATTCCAATGTTGTGTCATTTTCCTCAGCCGTTCTACCATGTTAGTGCACTTCTACAGCATCCTCCGTTGAAGTAACTCTAATTTCCTTCACATGGTTTACATTTTTTCACGTGGGCTGCGTGTGAAATTCATTTTTGCAATGAACTTGGACATGGGGTGAGACTTGAGAAAAGGTATGGTTTCTTGCTCTAGGGTGGTGCTCATCCACATTTATTTCAATGCTTTGCTTCATTTCCCTAAGCTGTTTCGCAATTTCCTTGCAGTTCTAGCGAATCCTCCATTTATGAATCTCTTATTTCCCGCAATAATTCAAATCTTACACGTGGATTACGCATGAAATTCAATCTCCTTACATTTCTCTGCACTTCCCTGGAGATCTAGTAAGTTTTCCATCAATGCAGCTCTGATTTCCACAATAACCGCAAGGGTTTACTCATCAAATATTTCTCTCTTTCTAGGGCAATGATTGAGCTTTACCAGTTTAAAACTATCCTTTTGTTCAGCATAGAATTTGGACAAAAGCTTTAATCAACGGACACATATTTGCCTGCCCAGGTTAAAAATACGAGGAAAAAGAATATACTCTTGCCAATTTGAATATAAAATTTAAACATCATTATCATGCAAACCTAATCTATAACCTCTTTGGGCATTTAATGCCATAATACTGACTATTTTTAGCAATGTTGGCTTCTTTATCATCAATAGATGTGTACTATTAAACAATTCCTCCATTAATGCAAGGGATGTCACATTCACATACACCACAGAGTGCTTAGCATTTCTTTTTGGTATTCTATGTTTTTTGTGTCTCCCAAATGCTAGAACATGTTGCCTTCTTTTATATTGGAAGCCCTTTGCATTCATTTTTAACCCAATAATTGTCATCATTTATGATGCTTGATCCTCAAAAGAACCAAAAAAAAAACTGTTGCCAATATTAATTATTAGGATCTTATTTCAGAGCAGAGTACGACGGTAGTCCAGGACTGATATATATATATATATATATATATTTTGTTGTAAATATGAGTTATTATGATAGATTTCTATTTTTGGATAAATGAAAAGAATAACCCCATCCTTAATGTTACTAGTTGGCATTGTTATTGCTGTTTCTATGCTCTAGTCTAAGTCACACCTGAAAAATGCATAATGGTGAATAGTTATTTTTTGGAAATGGAAACCATTGTAATGCTTGTGGTTGAGATTACCTCAGTTTCTGGCAATTTCTATTTGATTTGTCATTCCTCACTATCCGTAGCTAACAGTTATCATTAATTTTTGATTTGTTAGCTACTCTGAATATATATATATATATATAATATAAAAGGTATTGGCATGTGGCAGCCATATGTAGGCTGATTTTGCATTGTGATTTGTGGATATAATATAAATAAAGTATGACTTGTATTCCTCAAAGACTTCACACTTTTCAGAATAAATAAGAACCCACCTAGGACTAGGATAGTGGGAGCATCCCATTTCTAAAAACATATGAATTTTTTTCCTTTTTAAATATGATAGTAGGAATGCCACTGTCCAATGTTGTTTATCTTATTAGTTGCTATAACAATGATAAGATAGTAGTCTTTTTGTAATTATGATCCAATTTAGTAAGTCTTTTAATGCATTTATGATTAAAAAAATAAAATAAGATTATATGTAATAAATTTAGAGTGATTTTCTAAAGATAAAATATAAGAGTTAAAATTAAGATGAATTGAACAAGTAAAAAGTGGACACTTTTGATGTGAGCCGGTTTAATGGTGAAAGTTTACAAAGAAAAGAGAAAAACTTTGAATGAAAATTTTAAACAGGACATAAAATACAATAATCTTATTAAACATGCACTAATAAATAGAGATGATTGGAGATTTAGAGTTTATATAATTGGCTTTGATGAAATTAAGACTTGTAATTATTATTATAAATTATGGCTAAAATATTTTGAATTTCCTCACAGTTTAAAACTTGGGACGATTAACCCTCTTGTAATTTTATTTTTGACAAATGACCTTTTTGTACATCATTTTTCAGTTAAAAATTAGATTTATATGCTAAAAAAAGAAAATGACCATAATGCCCCAATTAACCTTGAACAATTACACGCCAAACTTACCTGTAATGGAAAAAAAAATGGCGTTAATTGATTATTTCAGAGGGAGAAATGGAGAAAAAAAAGTGTTGAAAATGTAACCACTAACATAATCAGTCTCTAAATCAAACAAAATCTAATTTATTTAAAAAAAAAATGCAAAAGCTAATTAGTCCAACTTAACCCAAATCTAATTTATCTTTGAATCTTGGAAGCAAGATAATTCTCAAATAATCAAATTTTTGATTGAGTTTTCTTTTTTTTTTTCTTTACTAAATACAGTTTTTAATTGAATTTTTAAAAACATAATTCTTTGAATTTTTTTCACTAAATAAAATTTTTGATTGAGTTTTCAAACATTATATTTTTGTTTATAATTTCAAAATTTAGAAATTAGTTTGCTTTTTGGGATTTAAAGAGAAATTGGTTGGTTATGTGATTTAAAGATGAATTGGATTTGGCATAGGGTATGATTGATTGGCTTTTACATTTTCTTAATGATAAATTGAGATTTTATTTGAATTTAGATACTAAATAATTTGGATAAGTGGTTATATTTTCTCACTTTTATTTTTTATTTTTTCCTCAAATTATTAATTGACGCCATTTTCCTTCACTTAAAGATAAGTTTGGTATTTTTATTTTTAATTAATTTGTAATAATAAAATTGTATGTAATTATTTAAGATTAATTGCAATATTATGATTATTTTCTTTTTTCAACATTAAATATAAGGAAAATATTTAAGGTTAATAGATTTTTGCCTAAAATTAGGTATCATCCACAATAAATGGTGACAATTGAGATTCCAATTTTAGGGTTTGTAGGATCCATTGCATTGACCTATCCTTACAGTCCAAAAGCAGTGTGGACTGTGGAAATTCCAACGTCCGAAGTGGTGGAATTGTAGTACATTTGGTCGGTGGACTTATTCTTGTTCCTGCCACGTGTTGTCTGGCAAATTATGTGATTGGCTAGGCGGCTAATAAAGGTGAAAAAAACCCAAAATGAAAAAAGAAAAAAAAAAGGAACTTTCTTCCAATTAGGTAAAGACAATTACATAAAACTTTAATTATGCTCCATATTTTATATTGACTTTATACTTTTTTTTCCCTTTAGAATTCATGACTTTTAGTTAATTAACTTAATATTTTTTCTACTTTTGAGAATCAAATTAATTGAAATTATTGGTTTGGTTTAACTCGATTCAAGCTAAGAGTTAGTTCGGTTTGATTTTCAAATTTGATAATTTCAGTTATTTCGATTAGTTTGATTGAGTTTTTGTATTGAAAAAATAGAAATAATTTATTACTTAACTAATGTTTCTTATTAATTAAGTATGATATAGTAATTACTAGCATATTTTATGAATTAATTAACTAATATTACTTATTACTGGAGTAATAAAGCTCTATTTTGAAGATTAATTGATTAATATTGCCCATTAATTAAGTAATAATTGAATTACTTGTATATAATTTTAAGGATAGTTGGGTAATAAATAGAAGGTTTTTTTTTTACCCCTTTTCTGTTTCAAAAAATAATTAACTAATTATTTTTGTTAACTTTATTGTTTAAGTAGGAAACTTTACTTGAGTAGTTGAAAAACTTACTTTGAGTAATTGAAAAACTTTATTCGAGTAATTAAAAATTTAATTGCATAACTTTTTGGTTTCGTCGAGTTTTTTTCATTTTTTTTTTTGGGTTTTTTTCAATTGATTTAGTTTTTTTGTATTTGTTTAGTGGGTTTGGTTTGATTTTTACACAATTTTGATTTATTTGATTTTAGCATTTTGATTCAATTGGAATCAATTGAATGCTTACTCTAATATTCAAGTTTAAAATCATATGAGTAATACTTGAAAGGAATACTCAGTTCACTTCTAAATGGTACGAAAATTAAAATGTTGAATCCTATTTTGTCTCACCCAACTCTTTTGTGATCTGGGGAATCAGTTTTGGAGATGAAGAGAGTATTTACAGTACAAATTTGGAGGGTTATAAACAAAAGTTGATGGTTGAAAGATGGAGAATAAGCCATGTGTGTGCATTGTCTACCTCAAATGCCAGCCCCACGGTACATCAGAAAATTAACAGAAAACAAATGAAAACTGACCTTCTGCTGCTGCATTGGAATTCGAATTGGAATTTGGAAACCTCTGAACGTGACACAACACAGAGGAGGGTAGTTTCTTAGAACCTTCATTTTCCTTTTGGTCCCTTTCTTTCCTGAAAAATGCTTTGCAAAGGTCCTTTCTTAAAAAGGAGATATTTGACAAAATATTTTCAATTTCGTCATGTTTTCCTGAGTTTTTTTGGGTTAAAATTTGAAACTTAACTTTTGTTTGTCAATCGTTGACACTTGTAGATAGAAATAACGAGAGAGAATGAACACGATCAGTGTTTCTTTTAAGTTTTTAAACAATGATTATGGTTTCATGTTCGCATTTTTATCTTCATTCTATTAACTAGTTAATTTCTTTATCAACTCAATATCGAACAGCTAATTGTTTGCACCCTTTTATCAACTTAATGTTTGCTAATCAATTAGCGGCTTTTTATTAATATAAATAATTCACAACATATTTTTTTTTTAAAATTTTGAGAGACAACAACATTATTAAATGCATTGTTTAGTTTTCAATTTTTAATATAAAATGAAAATACATAAAAATAAAAACAAAATTAAACAAGTCTTGCAAGTCCAAACAAACAGAGTGGCTGCACGAATAATTTCATTGGATTTTCTCGGTCGCCAAACGGACAAGCCACATGATTCTTTCTTGGGCACTTACTATTTTCTTGGCGGCCAAACGGACAAGACACATGAATTCATAGGCCATTTATTGGACAAACAGACCACGATGTCTGAATCATATGATTTCCTAATTTAAATTCAAGAAGCTAAAACAAAACCTTATCATAATAACGTTACTAATATAACAATATCATTCATTTTCTAGTAACATTTCTCTCCCAAAATTCCTTAAAAATGTCATTTTTTTGTGATTTGATATTTCATCCTAAAATAAAAGAATACAAAAAAATTAAGTAAGCACTTAAATGGGTTTTGAAAACTGGATTATATTACAGACTTCAATTAATCAAACCCTTAAAAATAAGGTTAACACTTAGTAATTGGGGTTAACATCATAACTGCTAACATTGAAATATAATGGTGACTTGATTTTTGAGTATGTTTATATCTTCTAAATGATAATTTTGGTGAGTATTCTAAATCGACAGCACAATTATTAATTTTGAATGATCAAAATTAACATAATATTTAAAAAAGTTGGATTGATATGGAAAGTGATGTTGATACAGATCTCTCCTAACATTTGTACATATTTTTCTCTTCGTGTTAAGAGAATTGTATATTTTTATTAGTTGCTTCGATTTTCTAGTTTGGTATTTTGTTATGAGACTCGGGATGTTGGATTGACATGGAAGGTGATGTTGACGAAGATCTCTCCTAACTTTTGTACATATTTTTCTCTTCATGTTAAGAGGATTGTATATTTTTATTAGTTATTTTGATATTCTAATTTTGTCTTTTATTGTGAAACTCCTTAAAGTAATAGATTATTTTTTTTCAATGAAATTTTTATTTAAAAAAAATTAATGTTAACAAATAATTACAGAGTTAATGTTGATCAAGCCTTACAATAATCTTGAATGGGTGCTAACCAACACCACCAACCATGACAAAGATCAAGACTTTCCAGAGATATTTTCCCTACCCATTGAATTAATCATGGTAAGGTTAGGCATGGCTTTGCTTAGGGTTCTTGACATTATATAAAAAAAAAAAAAATCTCAACCAATAGAAGAAGCACACGTATGCCCTTGGTAGCATCATTGTGTCTCTTCCACCCCCATTTAGTAAAATAACTAGCCCTAGATCTCAAACTATCTAAGTAGGGAGTCTGCATATGTTATATTATTCACTTCCTTTTTCTTAAATTTTGTGGGATTTTATGAACACTTGTATTAGGAATTAATTTACCTTCCCATCCCTTCATCTTTGAATTCTCAAATTTTCCTCTTTTTTTTTTTTTTTTTAAAAAAAAGAGGGGTATGAACTTTGTTTGATTTTTCAACACCCACCAAACCCATGTTGATGGAAACATGCATCTTGTTGTCAAAATCAGAGGTGATGGGAGGCCTTGAAGATCTTTCAAATCTTGCAGTGCCATTGGCTGATTTCATGAACCCCAAATCATCTGCAAGACTAGTTACCATTTACCAATGACAGGCTGCCACAGTCATTTTCCTTCCCACATAACTCTCTTCTACTGGTCAATTTCTTGCCCATTCAACCCCATTGCCACTACCCACTTGTTTCATCTCTATTTCCACTCTGGTTTGCCTATCCTTTTCCTCAGAAAATTGACCCCTTTATAAAATTTCCTTATTTTGGAAAACAATAATAAAAGAATAGCACGACCTCAAATGTATTCAACCTTTATATTAATATACAATGTTGTCGCATAACCAAACATTATTGATCAATCATCTTTGTTATAAATAATTTTATTTATAGTTAACTCTATTCTCCATTCTAATATTCTTATATTATACTTCCACCCGCATTCACTTAGTGACATAACAAAATTGGTCTTATGAACGATGATAAATGAAGTTTCGACATTTTGCTTTTGAATAAAATAATGAAACAGTGATATTAATATTTTATAAAAGAAATAAAAAAAAAAAGGAAGCAAAGATTAAAAAGTAGGGAAAATAGGATATGGCATTCATTCACAGGGAACACAGAGACTCAGAACCGAGGAGGAGACAAGACACATTATTAGTGTTGTTTGTGTGTGTATATATATATATATATATATACATACCTTATTCTTCTCATCTCTCCTTCTGCAGATTCTCTGAATGGCTAGCTAATGATAAACACATGGAAGTGAAAGAATCAAAAGCAAGAGAAGCAGCTGAGCTTCACCACATAAAGCTTCGAGCTGCTCTCTGTAAAACCTCACACACTCTCACTGTAACCAAATTAAGAAGAAAGAAAAGTAATTGATTTGACGGCCGGGAGATTCCGGGGGCCTATCTGCAGCCATCCCACTGGTCAATCTCCGCCGCAACAATCTAAAAAACTAGAATCTACAACCGCCGCTGGCGGCCGCTAGGCCTGGTTGGCCAAGTCGTTGGCGCTGATGAATGTGCCATGGAAGCCGTAGGGCACCCTGGAAGGAAGCTTGATGGATGCTTCCAGCTTCAGGGTCATGGCGTTCACGATTCGCAGCTCTGATTTATCGGTTTTCTCGTTGTGGACGAAGGCCAGAATGTGGCCCTCGTCCTCATCTTCGCAATCGGCGTCTCTGGGCAGGAACAGAGGCTCGCCGCCGTAGTTGCCGTCGCTGTACATGTACTTCTTGACCTGGAAGGAAAACGGAGAGGGATTAGAACTAGATAATCTAAAAGATTGATAGATTTTGAATTAAATTAGCTAAAGAAATCGAGTAATCTAAGAGAGTAACAGCTTTACCTCGCCGGAGAAGAGGTCGACCTTGGCGAAACCCGAGACTTTGGGCCAGGGTTCGGCGATGGCGAGGTAGGCGAACCGGGTCTTGCGACCGAGCTTGTTCCGGTTCACCATTCCGGCCTCGAGGTTGACATGATCGGCCTCGGCCATAATGGGCCGGCGGGTCGATTTGCCGGTCCTCAAGTTGAGCCGGATTTCGGAGAGAACGCTCTTGAGGCCCTCGTCGCATTCGTTGAAAATGGAGTCTGGCGGCGTCATGCACGACCCGATCACCACCACCTCGTCTGTCTCCGGCTCCTCCCAGGCGTTCCAGAGGTGGAAGCAGAAGCAATCCGGAGCTTCGACCCATTTGATCTTTGACCCGTCCGTTTCGTACTTATCCAGGACCCCGAATCTCGAGACCTTTTTCCGGTCATACACCACCGGGGAGCCGCCGCGGATCATCTCAGGCAACTTGAACACCACCTGCTGGTCGGGCACCACCACGAACCTCTCGGTAATGGCGAAATCGTGCATCATGGTTGGCTCCGAGACCGGAATTTCCACCTCCGGTGACTTCTCGCCAGACGGCGAGAACCTGAAATACTTAAGGTAGGGTTTCTGGATGACGTCGTAGCTGAGGGAGAAGAGCTCGCCGGAAACTGGATCAAGCTTCGGATGAGCAATCATGGTAGTTTTGAGCTGGTTGTCGAAATTGTACCGGCCGACGGTGGACAGGTCACCGGAGGGGGTGACTCTGACATGGTACGGCAAATCGTCCTCCGACATGGCGAGGAGCCGGTTGTTGAAAAAGGCCAAGCCGGCGTTGGCCACGCCGATGCCGCGGCTGTGGTCGAGTAAGCCGAAGAGGCCGCGAGCATAGAAGAGGAGGAGCCGGGCGATGCCGGAGTGGCCGTGGAGCTCGCCGATGGCTTTCGGGAAAACCGGCCGGCCCAGGGCGCGTTCCTGGACTAGCCGGTTCGTTTCGGTGAACCGGCAAGCGTAGCTGGCGGCGCCGTTACTGAACTTGACGGCGTGAACCATTCCGTCGCCGTCGAAGAAGTGGTGACCGGCTACGGGCTGGAACAGCGGGTTGGCACCGTTCCGGACGTAGACGCCCTGGATGGACTCCGGAATCTTTCCCTCCACGGGAAGGTTCCACCGGACGGGCTGCTCCGGCACCGGGGCGAAGTTCCCGGCTATTTGGACCATCGGGTCCGCCGTCTTGGGCAGTGGGTGTTGGCGTTCCCGCGCCACCAAGGCGGTCTCCGCCCTGTCCAGCGCCATTGCCGCCGCTCTCTGAATCAAATTCCATTGCTGAGAAAACGAATTGGTGGAAGAAGACGACGACGAATTCTCCTTGGGCAGAGGCGTTTGGTATTTTGGGTGCGAGTGCTTGGGGAAATGCAGAATGGAAGGTGTTTGAAGGGAGCAAGAAATGCTGGTTTTTTCCCAATTTGGGTTGCGATTTACGAGGGGTATCGAGGTGGAGGAAGAAGAAGGAAAGGAACCCAGTTCTCTGCAAGAAGCAGGGAGCTTGCGCTTAAGCCAAGTACTTGAAGTAGTTGCCGTAGCTGCAGATGCCATGGCTACCTATTTTTGCAAAATCTTGTTTCTGCCCTGAAGAAGCGACGAGCTTTCTTTGCAGTTTGTTTCAGAAGAATTTACAGAGAGCGAGGGAGGGAGGGAGTGTTTGTTTTGGGCAGAGCTAAGAGAAGAGAGGATATATATATAGAGAGAGAGAGAGAGAGAGAGAGAGAGAGAGAGTGAGTGAGGGAAGGGGGAGGCGGGGTGGGAGAAGCCCACGTGTTACTTCTGTGGAAAGAGAGCCCCAAAGCAAAGTGGACGATGCCTCTTAACTTTGACACGCCCCACCCTCTCTCTCTCTCTCTCTCTCTCTCTCATTATATGATATTAATATGAAAAGTATTCTAGAGACAGGGAAGATGGTTGGGTTCTTCTTTGTTTTGTTTTTAGGTTTTGTTGTTGGCCCATTTACATGATCAAATGTGGTTTCCCCCAACTTGGAGACGTTATTAGGTTTGGTAGTTATAAACTGATTATGTACAAATAATATTTTGAAGTTTGATCACTAAGAGAGCAGAGGTAGCAGAGACTAAATTGTGAAGTTAAATTTTGAGGGGATGAGAAAGGCAACGTTGGGTCGGATTTACTTATAAAATTTTGTGCTTAATTCTCCAACCTCCACCATATAAGTCATAGATTTAACAAAATAACGTCTGACACATCTTTCTTGACTACTATTAGTGTGCCTATCCTTCAGTCTTGCCTAATTTCCAAAATTATATCTCCCATGTTAGGTGAGTGTGATGCCATTGGTCCCTTCCTTCTATTATTTGATTTATTTTTGGCCTAAAAACTTTTGGGGGTCTTCCCAAAACGGTACACTTGGCATGCCCTTAGTGGCATGAACCTCAAAAGTAGGTCACTACAAGGTGCCCCCACGCGGTTGTTACCCCCCTCCACTCTTGAGGGATAATTCTTAAGAAATTTTGTCCCAAGTTAGGGACACCCACATAATAATTAAAATAAATACATCTTTATCAGACCTTCTTGTTAGATTCAAAGATTAATCCTATCATCAATTTTTCTGGATTTTCTCAATGGCCAAACAAATACATTCTATTAGGGTTCTTATTATTATAAATATATATAGATGTTACATATATATAGATAGATTTTGTAGTTAGGATTGCTTTGGGTCTCTCTCTCTCTCTCTCTCCTTGATTGGGGGAGAGAGAGCCCTAATTTGATTTGTTTAAGCATTGATGAGTTATCTAACTTCCAATCATGCTCCACCAACCATATCCTTGCTTCATATTATATGCCCTTAATTAGTTACATATATATTTTAATAACCATGTTTTGGTTAGCCATGAATGTCACGGATGACTCTATATCACACAAAAGGTGCAATGTTTTAGATTTAAAATTGTTTAAACCAAACTAATATAATTGAGTGATTTGATAGAGATAACCCTTTGACCTCTTGCGTCAGATCTCATCTGGGAAATACACACGCATCATGAACATTCTTAAACTTACATACGTGGAGTTCATGAAAACAACATGCTCATTAATTAATTAATTAAATCCCCATTACGCGTAATCTGCTTTTAATTTATTTGTACTTTAATCCTACTTAATTGTGTTTAATTATTATTATTATTATTATTTTTATAATATCAAGATTCCTCGTCCATAAGGTGAGTCTTGAATTGATAGAAATATGCAAATAATATATATTGTCGGCACCCCTTTAATTGGCTATTGTTACGAGATGAGTTGTAACAAATTTTATTTTCTTTAATTTTGGAGTGCATGTGCTATTAAATGAACGATTTTATCAACTTAACCCCCCCAAAAAAAGAATCTTATCAATGTGTCATGAGTGATGATCATAGACTTAATCGCGATTTTGTTATCATATAATTTTGTATATATTAATTAAGTTTACGAGTTCGAGATAAGCAAGATATATCTCTTTTTCCATAAACCTAAAGATTTTATATCTTAATTTAACTTAAATTATTAAGTTAACATTGGATAGACATGGTCTCTTTTGTTTGTTTTTTAGTATATATTGGCAATGTTTTTAGCATATATGTCCTTCATTCTACGAGACTTGAAAAAGGATCGTATCTATATATAATCAGGCCAATCCAATCCTAGTATAAAACTAGGAAAATGATTTATGAGTCTCACAACGACCCTAACTCAACCGATCAAATAAAGATCGCTTAAAAAAATTGAACAGGTTCAACCCTTATTAGACACATAAATATAAATGACAACATCATACGACCCTACATTGTATTGAGTTCATGAGCTATAAATCACTCTAAACTTAAGGTTACTATCTAAAGAGAAGCGACTAAGAGGGTATTTGGCTTAGCGACTTGACTGCTTATAAGTAATCCTTTTGATTTAAATGTTGTATAGTTTATTTAGTCGTATATTTATTAAAAATTAAATAATTTAAATATTATCAAACTTAAACGCTATTAAAAAACTCCTCCCAACCACCCTATCCCTAAACCTACTGAGTTCACTAGCTACAAACCACCCTAAACCTAAGGTTACAATCTAAAGAGAAGCCACTAAGAATTATTGGATCAATTAATGTGGGATCATAATTAGATGGCGAGTCTCCATTCCCTTACATGATTATTAGTTGCTAATCAACACGGGTTAATTAATTAATTATTGAAACATGACCTTTGATTAATATATATATATATATATATACCCCTGTGTTCCATGATCTTGAGAAAGATTTAATTAATTTTAATTTACAGGTCCCAACGAACACACCATTGAAATGCATGATTCCGTGTGAAACTGTTGACGCCATTGCTGCTGCTGCTGCAACCCACTTCTTCATGGAACCCACTGTTCTTTCAACTCAGAAATTGAATTAATATATATATATATATATAGACACATGTGACATATTGCAGGCTGACGGAATCTGCAAGAGAGGTTTGACATCGCCAGAAATAATGGAGGATCTGCCGCCGTCTATGCTCGGCCGGCGACACATGTCGCACGTGTAGTGGAGTGATTGTCATGTGGGTTTGTTTCACGTGTGCACACATGGCGGTTCGTGCTAATTAATTCTAGGGTTTGATCATTAACACCACCATTGTCTTCAATGGTATACTTACTGATCACTTCCTAGTAAAGTAAAGTAGAAAATTAATAGACAATTTTAATGGGTTTAAGAAACAAGTTCATTCTACTAAATTTGTTATTTGACTCGCGAGATAGATATAATGTAGTTGATAATCATATTCGAGATTTACAAGATTGAGTAATTAACATTAAGACATGTTTCAAATGTATATTTAACGATGTCTTTTTTTTTTTTTTTCGTAAACGAGCAAATTTAATACATAAAAATAAAAAGAATTTACACAGAACAAATAGGAAAAATTTCGATCTAACACATAACAAAAAGTAAAATAGAGCTATCACAACGAAAGAAAATTACAAAACATGCAAAATCACAACACAAATAAGCTGATTATCTAGCAAACTCAATCTACTTCTTTTGACGATCATCTCTAGTCGAGATGGATCAACAGTGATGTCACAGCCCACGTGAAAGTATTTTTTTCCCTAACAAACATTTTTTTACATGGATTGTCACATTATTACTAGTTATCTTTACTGCATATGAATAGCATTATTCTACAAAAAAATGGCGAGATTAGCCCCTTAGTATAATTAACTTTAGACCGTTAGGACAATAGAGTAAATAAATAATAAATGTGTAAGGAGCCGATATTAGGGATTATCTATGAGATTTTTAAGCTTGCTTACCTTGAGCTAGAGGTGAACCTATCAACCTAGTAAAGATAATGTTGGGCTCAAATTCTTTAGAGATGATGTGACTCAAGATAATTTGACTTCTCTCAATACTCTCACGCTCCCTTACCTTGAGTTGGAGACAAAATTTTGGGCCAAACAAAGATAATGTTGGGCTTAAATTTTTCGGAAGTGAAATGAGTCGAGATATTCAGAGTTTTCTTCAATATTCCAAGATTCGAATATCTTGGATCATGCCAGGTTCTTCAAAATTAGGATATGAAAGTTAGATTCTATGACTTGATTTTTAACTCAAGACGGGAGAGATGGTACTTGTTTTCTTGTCATTCATCAATATATAAGGACACACGATACGATGAAATTAGTTATTTTATCAAAATAATTTAGTAATTTTATCTTTTTGAGAATTCCCTTGTCAAGTTATATATTAATTAAGATAAAAAAAAATCCAAACTAAAATCATATATGCATGTGATAACATGGGGAAGCAAATTAATCCTGCATGTGATAATTAATCTTATAAGATGATCGGTGCTTTGGTTGCATACAATACATGTTAATTATTTGAAGTTGGTGCATATATATATATGGGGGGATGCACCATATATATTGCTTATAAAATGGACAAAAGATGTTACATTTTCTAAATAATTAAGCACCAATAACTCTTATATTAATTAATTAATTAAGGTGGTTGAGATGACATGCTCCTTAATCGATCAACGACTTTACCCGAAAAACCGGCCAACGGCAAAGACACAACGGACCCAGAACCAGAGATTAGATTAAATTTAGTGCTTAATTAGCGCTAATTAAGTGATCATATTATCCTGTTGTTTGATTAATATTTCTGTGTCGTTACTTTTTTTTTGTGGGTGTGCATATAAAGTTGGGGCACAAGGAGGGGACAATGTGGGTGCCCATATTTCTTGAGGATTTTGATGATACACGTGCATCTGCATTGCATTCTCAACACAAAGAGGATAGGGTCAATGAACTCCAAAAACAAGGGCACCATACCCCTTAAAACGACATCTCATGATCACCCTTTAGAACAAGTATCCTTACCCTTTCTTCTATCTCCTTGGGAAGAGAGTGAGAGAGAAGAGTATTGGGTAATAGGAAAAGACATGCAGGCCTAAGAGGGTGTTTGATCAAGTGATTTGGCCATTTATAAGTTATGTAGTATTTTTTTTGTTAAGTATTTGATAATATTAAGAAGGTGTTTGTAAAAACGCTATTAGCAGCTTATTGGGTCGATCGATTAATTTATTATTTTGTTCTCAAATATTTTTAATATTTATACATTTGTCTCTATTATGAACGTTACATGTTATTCTCCATTGCTCTCTTCTCCCATCTTTCGTTGGCTTCTGGCCATTAGTGTCATCACCCTTTCTCCTTAACCGTCGTCGCCATAGTCCAGTTGGGCCGCCGCACGTTGCCTCGTGTTAGGTCACGCCATCGTCGGATTTGCTTCCAAATTCGCCATCACAAGCTGCCCAGTGTCATAGACCCTCTTCCATTACTGTTGTCGCCTCTCTTCCATAACTGTCATTGTCGTCGTCCAGCTAGGCTGCCGCAAGCCACCTAGTGTTAGTGGGTCGCGCCATTACTGAATCTGCTTCCAAATCTGTAGCCACAAGCTGTCTTCTATTTGGGTTGTGCCATCATCTACTGTCTAGTATAAACATTTTAGAAATAATTTATTTAAATATTAATGTTTTAAATGTATTAATAAAATATAAAATAAAAAATTATATATAATGTATCAACACATATATTTAATATTTTTATGAAGTAAACCTAAATTTGTAAACATAAAATATTGTATTAATATATTTTTTTAATAATTATGTATAATTTATCAACTTGTAATTGTAAGTATTTTATCAATTAAAAATTAATTTATAATTTTTTTTATAAAAATAGTATTTTTATGAATTTTATTTGTATTATTCAATATCATGTTTATTTTAGTCTTTTTGTCAAGTTCTGACAAGTTATCAGCTTTTACAAACCAAACACATAACTATTAACTAATAATTTAAAAGTATATTTATTTAAGCATATTATTGACTTAAATGCTACATATCTTTTATGCTAAAAATTAACTAGTTTAAAAGCTCAAATAAAAAACGATAAGCCAAACAATCTCTAAATAATGGGAGCAAGCAAAAAATAAGGTGGTGAGTTAGGGAGATATTTGAACAAGAATGTGGGGACTCTAGTTTGGAGTTGTAGAGTTCGATATCCAATCAATTTTTTTAGTGGGTAACGACATATGAATTTAAAACGAATTTGATATTAATAGAAATGTTCAAAAAATCGACCACTCAAAACCAATCGAAACGCGCAACTAGTCAAGGTGACCTAGCTAGTTGTCCTTACATTCAAGAAAAGGTGTTAAAATGTGTTATGTGAAATCTTATCGGATCGGAGTGATAAAAGTGATGTTGGATAGCAGCTACAACATTTCTGCATAAGGACACAATTGTGGGATCGATCAATTGAAGTGTGTGGGATCGATTAAAGGGTTGGATGTATATAGTGGGCTTTGGCAATGATCCACATATTTGCCAAATTGCCAAACTGCTTTAATTCTTCTTCTTCTTTTGTGCACTTGTACCTGATAATGCATGTGAATCATTTTGATCTCCACTTCCACTTGAAGCCCTTCATCCCTTGTTGAAGCAAAGCTCGCAATTCCCATGGCCAATCTCCTTTTGCAATGAGCCTTTGGACCCTACTACCAATTTGACATTGAGGTTGGTCACCCACTCACTTTCATCTCTATAATGCTAATTATGTCTTTTTTTTGTTTAAAATTATGAAAAAAAGAATAATCGTTAAATATAGCATAGACGTGCCTTTATCATTACGTAAAATATTTTGGAACGACATTAGTTGCCCTTGTAAGGTATCGGACGCGTGTACGAATTCGGGGAATTTTTTTTTTCTCTAACGTGAAGAATGTGACAAATTACAATTAGTAGCCATATTAAATGGCAAAAGGGGATGTAGAAATTGCTTGCCGTGAAGGAGATTGAAGGGCGGGGTGACGTGGAGTGTCTTGAACGTACCAAAATGGGACACGTCATGACCCACACGGCGCCGGCAAGGTGTCAGCAGCCGCAGAAGGGCACTTGGATGTCCACAGTGGTGGCCAACATGGCCACATGTTCTATCCAATCAACCCCATCTTTTACTCTTTGCCATCCATCCCTTTCTTGTTGGAGCACTATATATATATATATATATATATATATACACATATACATGTCCATATGGCCAAGCCATGCATGGCAACAAGTGGTCAAACCTTGATATTATTATAGTTTCTCACATGTCACGTGTACTATGCTGCTGGCTTGAATTGAAAAATTCAAGCGATCGGGACATAATTTATCCCATTTTAATTTATTAATAATTGACGTATTAATCATTTAAAACATATAATAGAAAAACTCACGTATAGAGCAGTTTAACATAACATCATTTCTTTTATTAATTCTCCTTCTTACCTTTAACCTCGTGAATATATGACAGTTGACATACATCAAATTCGAATCTTATAACATCTTAAATCTCTCTCAAAAAGATGTGACTCACTATTGAAAGAGCATTGCTATACACAAATTTGGATAGCGAGAAAAGTTAATTGCCTAATTAAATTGGTTAGATTCCAAGTTATTGTGGGAAGAGAGGAAGAGAAGGTGAAAAAGAAAGAGAACAATGCAGCCAAATGTTATTAGCTACAGTAAAGTACGTAAATAGTTCGAAAACGTTGTATCGGTATTTTTGAACCATTTTTAAAATGAAAAATATTTTCCGTTTCGGAACTGTTTACACTTATTTTTAAAAAATAATATTTATTTTTTTATTTTTATTTTGTATTAAAAATATTTTTTATTTTTATTTTCGTACAATTTAGGTGAACTGGGCCAAGTAATGGGCTTGAATGGGAGGTCTAGTCTTGCTGCTTTCTGCCCTTGAGGAGGCCCACCTCCTTTTCCCACGTCCACACTTGTTGGGTTGGGGGCTCTGAGCTGACCCATTGACAAGACCAAACCAAGCTCGCCTCGAGGATAAAATGTCGCTTATAACCTTATCTAAACACTATTTGACTATAAAAATATCATTGTCAAATCAACACGACACCAGCTAATAGGCTAATAGGCTATGCCATGCATGAAAAAATTCTTTACAATAATGTGAATCGTCTTCGTAATGATGTAATGGCAGCGTTGTTTGGGGGAATATGGTGCTAACGTGTGTTGTATGAGGGGGCAAGACGCCTTGGGTGGATGGCTATTATTGGCCAGAAATGAACTGAGGCAACATAACATTCTGCATCCGCTTCCTACTTTGCCCAATTATTGGAGCTTCTTTGGGGTGGGGGGTGTTCCTGTTAGCCCCTGATCTGAGACTGGGCAATTCTCAGCTTGGACACATTATGAGGGCAACCTTTAATAATTGGGGCACAAGAATATTCCGGATATGGATGCCATTCCAATCCAAGGAAAGACATAGGACGCATGCCCTTCTATCTCCCTCCTTCTATCCATTTCTTTTGATCATTATGCTTTGCATTTGAGTGGTCTTGGACTCCCAAAAGATCTCTCCTTCATTTTAGAGTAGTGTAATAAATGAGTAAGATAAAATTATATGAAGATAATTTATACGTAAGATTTAAGATAATTTATTTAAAAATAAAGAAGATAAATTTATTTAAAAAATTTAAAATAAGAAATTACATGACTTCTTTTCAGATAAATTTAACAAACATAATGAAAAGTACTTTTGTTTAAAATATTTTTTATATACTACTTTTTTTTAGTCTATATCTTAGTTAACAAACACTACTTAAATTAAAAATAAATCCAAAAAAAAAATTATCGATGCAAAACGAGATGTAAATTAACAAATATTAGTGACATTTAAGAATAATCGTGGTGTCCATTAGACCAATTGGGAAGATGATTTGTGGGTTCGCAAAATTTTGAGTAATGGGTTATATGAATCGGATAATCACTAATTACTATATGAATTTAATTAAAGAATAGTATACGATTCTTGTCATTTCTTTTTGTCAATAAATAGTTCATGCCCTAAATGCCAAACCTAACCCCCCCCCCCCCCCCCCACCAAAAGAGGGCTTTCATGGTCCAAACGGAAACTAAACCTACCCAACAAAATGTTAATTATTTCCCCCAAGGCCTTTTTGGTCAAACCCTAGTCCCTAAGACAAAAATCCTTATCCTTTATGATCCTCCTTATCTTAATTGCATGCTATATGTGGACTGTTCTTCTATCCAAAAGGCATGTACCTGTTGTGTAAATAATATAATATTATATGAGCTTTAACCTTGCTTATCTGACTCATTGCCACTCCTTCGCCGACCAAATTACAGAATAACAGAGGAGATTTATTTAGATTTAACTTTATGTCACGTTTTCTCTTTTTTTTACTTTTTTTCATAACTGTCATCACCTTAAATCAAATTAAATCATGCTATGGTACCTGCAAAGTTAGGTAATATTGTTTGTAACCTGTACCATTATATACACAGAATAATATTTTAATATTATGAAACCCTATTAGTTAATAATTTTTATAATAAGATTTAAACTCATAATTAATTGTCATCTAATGAATATTTAATTAATGATAAAAAGTAGGTAAAATGGTTTGTGAATTATTATTATAACTAAAAAAATAATATTTTAATTTAAAAGAAAAACATGGGAAACAAAAGGATCCTTCTTTAGATAATTATTCCCATAAAGCCTCGAATCAAGGACTTTACTTTTAAAAGAACCAATTGAAAGAGACGTTTTTGTAAAGTGATTGGTTGATTGAGAGAGAGAGAAAGAGATCTTTTTTTTAACACTGGGTAACGGCTCAACGGCTAAAACCGGCCACACTGGAATCGACCGTTAAATTCGCGCCACGTCTGGGAAAGCAAATAGAAACTTCGGATGCAAGCCGACAAATCCAGAGAACCCATGAGCAAACGTGTGCGAGAGCCGAGTCTGTCTCACCCACCCACTCACCGACACCTGTCCCCTGCCGCCCCTCCGGGCCCCGCCGGACCTTCCGCCGAAATGCGCTCCGGCCGGTGGTCAAGACGGGTGGTGGGCGCGACCCAAATCCACCAATTTGCTTTCTGTCGTTGGGGATCTGGACCAATCAGCTCCTCCCAAGTGGAGCTCGCTCACTTATTCGTTTGAGATTTTATTGAATGTCAAATCTAATCAATCAAATACCCCCAACTTACACTCCTTCCGTATCCCGACAGCACAATAATATTTGATTCATCTTGAGCAATGCAGCCTCGTCACGTGTACAGATTCCTCACACTCGACGATACATTATTTGTTTGCTCAAGATAATTAAATTCAATTTTTTTTTTAAAAAAACTTTAAATATCTTAACTCAGGTGGATTATATATATAAGGGTTAAGACATCCTATTTATGCCCTAGGTATAGATCAACTAGTAAAGGAAGAATTCGTTAGGGTGTTGCTCTTTAGATCCTCAGGTCTCGTGTTCGAGTCTTGCCCAAAAAATAATTCAGTAGATAAAGAGCGATCCTAAAAATAAAAAAATACTTGCCGCCCTCACGTTTGCGGTTGTGTTAAGGGTTGAAACTTGCTTTCTGGATCTCCTAATTTACCTTTCCTGCTGGAATCGTAGAGCCGAGCAACAAGGGCATGAGTGATAGTGCGTAATTTTTTTTAAAAAAAAAAAGACATCTCATTTATAAACACTCACTACATACTTATTGTTATTAACCCTTACTAACTTAGTTATCAAAAATTATATCAAGAGACTATCACCGTCTTTTTCAGTTTTCATGTGAAAACAAATTCTGATGATCGATTTCATCCATCTTCACAAGCGATCTTACTAAATTATTAAAAATAATAATATATTATTTTATTACTTACTAAAACAGTGGCTATATTAAAAAAAATATTTGCTAAGGGAACATCAATAAAAATATTAAATTAATATAAAAATTGACCTAACTTGAACTCTTAGCACTTTTATTTTAACATAAATGAATGGATTTGGTACATCCACAGACCTTATACATCCTCAAAGGCTTCAGAGTGATTAACCAATTCTGTGGGCCCGGTATTTGCTCCAAATCCGACCCAACTCAAATAAGGTTAATTTTATCTCTCCGATTCGGGTTTCATACGTTTGCTTGTATTTTTAAGTTAATTGATCGAAGTTAAATAAAATATAATTATTTTTACTCGACAATTAAAAAAAACCCAGATTAGATTAAATGTATTTGTAAGTACTTGAATGAGGTTTAGGCCCAAATGCCTTAATCGGGCTGGAGTGGGCTCCACAGGAAAGTTAATGTTGGGCTTCGGTTTGGACTTTGTAGTTAAATGCAATTGCCGTAACTCGGCTGGGGTGGACTTGGCAGGGAACTTAAAGTTGGGCTCCAGTTTGGGCTTTGTAGGCCCAATTCACTATCCAATACTGGCCTCATCAGGGGTATTCTCGTCATTTAACATAAATTTACTCATTAAATACAAGAAAAATTTTATATGCAATCAATTTTTTTGCTCTCTACACCCATTTTTTGAGAAAAAGACATTTTTATCCTTACTTACAGCCACCCGGCATCGTACCTTGCTTGTAGCCACCCATCATCGCCAGCAGTCGCCCATCATTGCCGGAGGTCCAAGCTTCCACTGACTGCTACAACGAACACGGTTGCCATCAATTCCCACCTTTCATCCATCATCACACCCATTTTCCTCTTTCTTTCTCTTTCTAGGAAAAAGATAAAGAAAGAGAGAGGAAAATAGGTTCAGTGAGAGCGATGCCGATGAAAGAGAGATAATGGGTGCAATTATGGGTAGGAGGTAGAAGTTGATGGCAGCCACCGGCAGGGGCGTAGGCCGCCGGCAATGATAGGTGATGATGGTCGACGATGAGTGATGCAAATAGATGGCTATGTACAAGGGTAGTTTTGGAAAATAATTAATAAATTACAGAAGATGACTCTGAAAAGCAAAATAGTTGGTTGTAAATAGAATTTTATTTAATACAATGACTAAACATATGATTATGGTTGCAATCAAACTGAACTGAACAAAATTTCGCTTAGATGAGGCTCGCCTCAACTCGAAACCAATTTCTAGGCTCGAACTTGAAGTCAAACTCGATTCATGTGAACCAAGTACAAGCTCAACATTAGCTCGGGTTCCCTAGCAGGCTCAAGCTTGCCAAAACTTGTTATTTTGATTAAACCTAATTTGTTATTTTGCTTTATTTTATATATATATATATATTAATTATGTTAAATGATTAAATTAATATATATAATAATTTTAGGCATATCTAAATTAAATTATTATTATAATAATTTAAAGTTTGATAACTTTATGTTAAATAATATATTTATAAAATTATAAATAAAAGTATTAATGTATTTATAAATGATTTTGTTTACAAACTATTCACGAACTTTTAATCGAGCATATTTACATGTTTCTGATTGAGTTTATTAGTATTCACAACTCTCTAATTGAACATATTTGTGAGTTTTAACAAGCCGAGCTTTATTAAGCTCAAATACGATTTGTTTACAAATCAAATTTCAAAATTAGGTTAAAACTCAACTTATTTACCTTAGATAACATTTGTTAAAATGTGCAAAATAATAGAATATCAAGATAAGACCGAAATACTTTCCGGACTAAGATATGGAATGGTTAAGATAAAATTAAGAAATATTTTATAAAATTTTATTAAATTATTTGTTAAATTTTTTAAAATGCACTATAAGACACAATCATCATTTTTTTTTATCTGTGAGGACCAAAATATGCTTATTCTTGAAGGGTGAGAGATAAACATATTTTAAAAAATCAAAATAAAAAAGTCATGACTTTTTTAAAGAGTCACCAGTTAAGTATGAGAAATATATTGAAAATGACAAATATTGAGAATGATTTCTATATCTAAACTTTTTCACTCTACATTTTAGTTAACAAATACTATCTTAACGAACAAGATTTTGTCAAGCCAACACCGAGCTATTTGTGAATGACTCGGATCATTTGCGACTCTAATTAAACTCCAATTAATGTACCTTAAGGGGGCGTTTGGTACGGGAGAAGTTTTTAAATTTCTGGAATTCATGATTCTTGGGAATACTCATGAAAATCTATAATTCCTAGGATTCATGCAATTATATGTTTGGATAGATTTAAACATTCTCAGAAATCTTGAGTATTCTTTTATAAGAATCTTACACATTCTTTTTCCAAAATTACCCTTATTTAATTTTTTATTTAAAAAAGATAATTTTCTTTTATTATATAAAATATTGAGACCCACAATATCTTTAGAAAATAAAAAAATATTATTTTTTTACACATTTTGTATATATATCCATAATATATATGTTTGTATGAATATCTACTTTAATATATATAATATTTTATAATAAATAATATAAACATATTATAATATTTTTATATTTAATATAAATATTATATATATATATAATATGTTTGTATGGGGTTATAAAAGGTAAGGGATATTTTAGTTTTTTTATTTGTTAAAAACATTCCCAAATCCATGAGAAACTTGGATTCTCAATCCCCATGAAAATTTTTTTGCGAGAAAATTACTTAAAAATTATTTCAGATAATTTTATTTTCTAGAATTCTTTTTTAAAAAAAGTTATACCAAACATGGAAATACAGATTGTCAATCTAATATTCTCATAAATTTTAAAAAATTTTCTGTAGCAAACGCGACTAAGACAAATTAGGAGAAGAGGGAGAAAGTAAAGTGAATAACATATATGGCTAATTTTGCCCAGCCCTCCAAGTGGGAAACCGAAACCCCACCCAGAGGCTGCGGTGGAACCGTGTAATATACAAAATTACAATAACAACGTTGTTACAAGGCCTTGTTTGGTTATCATTTTTGAAAACTGGCTTTGAGACAATGCATATGTACGTTTGGTGAAAAAATAATTCTAAAAATTGTTGATCTGAAAACCACCCAATTTACAAAACAACAAATTTTTTTCACTACCTTCAGAAACTATTTTCCAAAAATTTTGATTCAAGAATGCAACCAAACGGGCCTTATAAGAGTGAGTCATTCAGGCAAAGAAGTGCGAAGGGGCTACCGTGGGGAACGAGTTAAAGAGCAGCCTTACTGGTGCTGCGCCTAGAAGGCAACGACGGAAGGGGTAGAAGTCGGGGAGTTGGCCGGCGGCATGCTGCGGATGTTGATATCGAGCGGCAGCAGCCGGTATTCCATGTCAAGTTCTTTGAAAATCTTGACCATCTCTTCGGCCACTTGGGCTCTCCTCTGCCACTTCTCCCCCATGTCTTGGTGGTTCATTCGGTGCCTCATCCAGACCGACATTTTGATCATCTTCAAGTCTTCAAGGCCCATCAGCACCACCAACGGGGAGGCGTACCAGTGGTCTTTTTTGCTTTCGATGTAACTGCCGCGGCATGATAAAGGGCGTTGCATGAGGTTCCGATTCCCACCAAAAGCAAAACAAAACAAGAAATGGTAATAGTACATATGCATGCAAGTCTCAGTTACCTTGTTATCCTTTGCTTCATGAGGGCAATCTTCTCGGCAGGAGTGGCAACATGCAAGAAGAATTCGACAGAATCGCCCATATCAGGGCTGCGATAGTAGTTGCTGATGGGCTTTGTGGCGAGAGTGCTGTTTGGGAAGATGATCTTCTGGTTGTCATATCTTAGGAAAACTGTTGTTAAGATGTTCATCTCTTCCACTATCATCTGATCATGAGAATCGTGAAATTCTCTAAACCTCAGACGCCCATTAATTAACTAACTAACTAAACAACAAAGAAACTAAAAAATATAATTTAAGTTTGGGAGAAGCGTGTTCTCTATATATATATATATATGTATATAGGTACCTGAACCCCATCAATCTCACAGCGGTCGCCGACATCGAAGGGGTGCATGACGAACACGAAGATGATGGCCTCGAAGATTGTCTTGCAAGTGTTGCCGAACACGAACGCAGCGACCACAATCTGAGAGCTTATGAAGAGTAGAAACTTGCTGGTCGCGATCCCCAGAATCAGCAGGCAAACGATCAATATGATGACGCCGATCAATACATTCACCATCTGGTGGAGCTTGTTCACAGCTGTTTTTGTATCGTTCAGCGTCAGGGCCAAAGCTTTCCGTTCCCTAAAGGAATTAACCTGCATCAAGCATCGGGTTAACCCAGAAGGTTACCTTATATTCTATGTGTAATATTTAGAGCATTTTATATATGTATATATATATATATACATACATATGAGCAATATAGTGGGATTGATTCTTCTTCTTACCACCCAGTTCTTGAGTGTAGCCTTGCTGATTTTGTCACTGTCAGGAGAGCCTTCCAAGAGAGCCATGGTCCTCAAAGCCTCGTCTTGTTGCATGAATCGCATCACATCATCTAGGTATATAAACCTGACAGACACATACATATATGCATAGCACAAACATATTCAAAAACTCCTCATGTTTCAACACAATAGATCGAGAAGGTAAATAAACACCTTTAATTATCTGGAATGATACGAGAAGGAAAAGTAGCGATTGGAGGGTAGGGAGAAAGAAACCTTACCATTCTTTATTATGAAGGAAATAGACAAAGAAGAGATATATTATATATATATATATATATATGAACATACTTGGAGCCCTTCCTGGTCACGTTATGGAAAATCTTCCTGGAAGCAACTTTAGCCTCATATTCACTCCTAATCTGCTGTTTGTTGGAGTCATCATTTGATGATTCAAGGATCTGTTCATCCAGCGTTGTCAGCACCCCATGCCGGACAATCCTCATCAGTCTCTTCATGTTCCAGGCCGATATATTCTTGGGACTCAGCTTGTGCAGATTATCAATGGAGATCCCCTCGTCCTGGCTCAACCTCTTCGAAGCTGCTATGGAGAATTTCGTGCTTAGACTTCTGGGGGGCGCCATGTTGATCACCCTCAGCTCCGGCGGCAGCGTGGCGCCTGCGTTCTGCAGATGCTGGATCTCCGTCATTGCCCTCTCATGGTCCTCCTTGGCGTTCTGCAAGTCGACCAGAGGCGGTCCGGAGAGCGTTTCGATCACGTATTGGTTGAATAGGGATTCCTGGATTCGGTCGAAGAAGGTGCTGACATGGAAGGAAGATGCTAGAACCTTCACCATTAGGGTTTTCACCAGCCACAGCACCGATCCGACCAGGAAACAGAATAGGATCTGGTTCACAATGGCGAGGAACTTGTTGTTGTGGGTTTCCTTTTCCACCCTGTCGTCGAACAGACAGTGCCAGGCGATCAGAACAAGGCCCAGCCAGATGCAGTTCTGGACCGCCCTCCTCACACCGTAAACAAAGTACAGAACGCGTTTTCGCAGGAGGAAGTTGCGCTCGACGAAGAAGACAACGATTCTGATCCCCCAGCCCGAGACCAACCGGCCACAGATCAAGACGAGGATCATAACCTCCCATTTCCACCACGCCAGGCCTCGGACCTTCTTCTCCCTCAATCTCTGAATCGAGAGGCTGCAGATTAAAGCGGCGACGATCAATATGAGACTGATCCATTGGAGCAGAGTCAGAGCGTTTAGGTTTTCTCTCTTGTATTCCTCTGGAATGTCTTCGTCGAACAATGGATCGTCTTCTTCTTCCTCCGGCGGTTTTCCTATCATTCCGGAGGTTATCCCGGACCTCAATGGACCGGAGAATTTCGGGAATCTTCCGGATCTAGGATCCAGCTCAGGCGGGTCGATCAATCTGGACTTCGTCTTCGTCCTCATCATGCTCGTCTGAAACGACGACGTGCACCTCAACACCTGCAGTTCAGGTAAATTGTAAAATATAAATTGCTAATGTTTGTATCGTTGCATCCATTGATGAAACTTTCCGTAAAGTTGTGTTCTTTCATAAAATGGATCATCCATTGGATGCATGAACAATTTTGTCCATTGGAAAATATATATTTCTACATGCATATCTCTGGGCCTTTTTTATTTATTCATTACCTCTCCTCCGCCATTATCCACGGTCCCGGAAAAACGAGGAGACTGCCGCCGGCTAACTTTTTCGTCATCTTCTTCGTCGTCATCGTCATCGGACGATTCTTCGTAACATCGTCTTTGGATAAGTCCGGACTCCGTGGTGGACATATTGAACGACGGAGGCTGAAACGAAACCTTGAGCTCCTTCGACGTCGAAACGCGGTGGTTGCGGTCGCGGTTGTTGAAACTGATACTGTTTCTGTTGAAAACGGGACTCTCAGCGAGCGGCGGCGATTTGCGGGATTGGCGATCGTGGTGGAGGAGGTCGTTCATCATATCCAGATCCATGTCGAGGTACTTCTCGCCGCCGGCCATCCTCTGCTTGGTCAAGAACTCGCCGATGAGCTTCGACGGCGGATCGTCCGCCTCCCCGCTCATCTTGTCCTTCCTGGCGCTCGTGCCTTCATCGTATTTCCACAATCCGTAGTTCGCCTCGCTCAAAACCCTAGGTGTGGCAGCCCCGTCGTCGACACCGTCGATCTTGACAATGATCTCCCGCCCGCGGTCGTTTACATCGCCGGCGCCGTTCACCTCGCCGCAATGCCGGTGATCGTCGCGCTGCTCGGAGAGAATCGGCTGTTCCTCTAGAGATAATGCATCTTCTGAAGTTCCGGCGGAGATTTTTCTGGAGTGCCTATTGTAGGAGCCATGAGACTTGAACGATTTTTTGAACGAAGAAGGAAAGTCCATCTATCTCTCTATCTCTCATCTATCTATCTATCGGTGTGTATTGTTATAAATTGAGACAGAAGAAGAAGAAGAAGAAAGTTTGAGAAAGAAAGATGGTTTAGATGTGAGAGAGAGAGAGAGAGAGAGAGGAACAGCTGGCGGCCAAGACGCCATGGCCGCTCAACACGAGATTCATGCCGCTCTGCACGAGAGGTGCTTCTTTACTGATCAATCAAGACTTAAAATCTCGGTTACAATTACAAATTTTAATATTATTAATTTAAGTTTTAACAGCACATATTTTAATTTGTATTCTTTAATTTCTAATCCCCCTATCTTAATTTATATTCTTTAATACATAAACCAATCATCAACAATTAAAAAACATGACGTTTCATTCTTGAAATACAAAATATTAAAATTTAATATTTTAATTATTAAAAATTATTATTTTAAATTTTTACTATGATTAAGAGTAAATGGATTCATTATAAAAAAATGTCACTTTAGTTACTTAGGATGTCATGTTAATGAGATTAAAGATGCAAAAAAATCGATCCACTACAAAAATCAATCTAAATGAATTGTGCCTAGTTGAATAGCACGATTTTTACGGTTCAAGACGGTTTGAAGATTTCTCAAACCGTCAGTTTGTGATTTGAGGGTTGGACGGTTTGAGAATTTTTTAATAATTAAAATTTTTAAAATAAATTAAAATATAAAAGGGGTAAGGGGCCTTGTAGCTTCGTTTCTTTCTTATTTTTCACTCGATTCCCAGCGTCGACCTTCCTCTTTACCTTTGTCGCCAATTAATTTGTCGATTCAATCCAAGATCTGGTCTATCCATCGCCGCCGGTGAGTCACCTTCGACAACTTTATATTTTATTTGTTTTTCACTTTGTGTTAATTGTCAAACGGCCAAGATCTGGTCTAAAGCGTCATTCGTTTCTTTCTTATTCTTTGGTTCTTCTTCTCTGTTCTAGCTCTCAACCCAACGCCGACCTTTATTTTTACCTTTAGCAACCCACACCAACCCGCACATTCAGCAAACCGCGGAAACATACACCAAATCGCATATGCAATTTGGCGCGGTATGGTTTCAGCGCACCAAACTAGACGGTTTGATTTGGTTTTATAGAAAAATTACATATGCAGTTTGGCGCACTAAATTGGCCAAAAATCAATCAAACTTAACCATGCACGCCCCAAAGTGAAAACACATTAAATTATGCTTAATATATAAATATAACATTGATCCCTTAACAATTAAAAAATTTAATATTTGTTGGTTATTATGAAAAAAAAAAACAAATTTGATAAAAAAATCTAAATTTTATCAAAAAGTACCTAAATTTAATGAAAAATATTTAAAATATTCAAAAAATGCCTAAATTTCATATTAAGAAACCTAAAAATTTTAAAAAATAAATAAATAAAAAGATCTAAAAATTTAATAAAAAACCTAAAAATAATTAAAAAAGAGCTATTTTTTTTAAAAAAAAGTATCTAAATTTCATAAAAAATACCTGAAAATATTCAAAATAATACCTAAATTTCATAAAAGACGTAAAATATTCAAAAAAAAATACCTAAATTTATAAAAGACCTAAACATTTTTATAAAAAAAAATACCTATATTTCATTTTACATTTTTTATTTTTTGGTATTTTTTATGAAATTTAGTTTTTTTTAATATTTTTAGGTCTTTTTAATAAAATTTTAGTTTTCTTTATAAAATTTTAAGGTTTTTTTTATAATATTTTTAGGTCTTTTATTAATTTAGATTTTTCCATCAAAATCTTTCTTTTTTTTCAAATCAAAAACTATGTTTATATTTATGTATTGAACCTAATCT